>NC_058083.1:479926308-480007445 GCF_014858855.1 Bufo gargarizans
TTGTTCTGGTTGAAGTACAATTCCCATTTAGCTTTCATAATTTAGTGGTTTCTGCTATATCAGAGCTATTTGAAATCTATCCCAAAAGGGTAATATAATATTGAAGGTGCACATAGGTCATTCAGAATAACTTCACACACACCCCTACTGTGTATTTCCAAGTCTAATTCTGTCACTAAACCCATACCTGTCACCCACGCCTAAATACTAGGCCTCAAATTTAAATCCCTCTAAATCTCTCGTTACCCACCGTTGTCCTGTTGTAGCTGGGAAAGTTATTTAGTGCCCGTCAAAGCACATTTTTTGTTCTGGGTTGAAGTACAATTCCCAATTTAGCAATTTCATAATTTAGTGGTTTCTGCTATATCAGAGCTATTTGAAATCTATCCCTAAAAGGGTATATAATATTGAAGGTGCACATAGGGTCATTCAGAATAACTTCACACACACCCGCTACTGTGTATTTCCAAGTCTAAGTCTGTCACTAAACCCATACCTGTCGACCCAGCGCCTAAATACTAGGCCTCAAATTTAAATCCCTCTAAATCTCTCGTTACCCACCGCTGTACTGTTGTTGCTGGGCAAGTATATTTAGTGTCCGTCAAAGCACATTTTTTGTTCTGGGTTGAAGTACAATTCCCAATTTAGCAATTTCATAATTTAGTGGTTTCTGCTATATCAGAGCTATTGAAATCTATCCCTAAAAAGGGTACTATATATGAAGGTGCACATAGGGTCATTCAGAATAACTTCACACACACCCGCTTACTGTGTATTTCCAAGTCTAATTCTGTCACTAATCCATACCTGTCACCCATCGCCTAAATACTAGGCCTCAAATTTATATCCCTCTAAATCTCCTCGTTACCACTGTGTCCTGTTGTAGCTGGGCAAGATTATTTAGTGTCCGTCAAAGCACATTTTTGTTCTGGGTTGAAGTACAATTCCCAATTTAGCAATTTCATAATTTAGTGGTTCCTGCTATATCAGAGCTATTTGAAATCTATCCCTAAAAAGGGTATATAATATTGAAGGTGCACATAGGGTCATTCAGAATAACTTCACACACACCCGCTACTGTGTATTTCCAAGTCTAATTCTGTCACTAAATCATACCGGTGACCCAGCGCCTAAATACTAGGCCTCAAATTTAATTCCCTCTAAATCTCTCGTTACCCACCGCTGTACTGTTGTTGCTGGGCAAGATATTTAGTGTCCGTCAAAGCACATTTTTTGTTCTGGGTTGAAGTACAATTCCCAATTTAGCAATTTCATAATTTAGTGGTTTCTGCTATATCAGAGCTATTTGAAATCTATCCCTAAAAAGGGTATATAATATTGAAGGTGCACATAGGGTCATTCAGAATAACTTCACACACACCCGCTACTGTGTATTTCCAAGTCTATTCTGTCACTAAACCCATACCTGTCACCCAGCGCCTAAATACTAGGCCTCAAATTTAAATCCCTCTAAATCTCTCGTTACCCACCGCTGTACTGTTGTTGCTGGGCAAGATATTTAGTGTCCGTCAAAGCACATTTTTTGTTCTGGGTTGAAGTACAATTCCCACTTTAGCAATTTCATAATTTAGTGGTTTCTGCTATATCAGAGCTATTTGAAATCTATCCCTAAAAGGGTATATAATATTGAAGGTGCACATAGGGTCATTCAGAATAACTTCACACACCCGCTTCTGTGCATTTCCAAGTCTAATTCTGTCACTAAATCCATACCGGTGACCCAGCGCCTAAATACTAGGCCTCAAATTTAATTCCCTCTAAATCTCTCGTTACCCACCGCTGTACTGTTGTTGCTGGGCAAGATATTTAGTGTCCGTCAAAGCACATTTTTTGTTCTGGGTTGAAGTACAATTCCCAATTTAGCAATTTCATAATTTAGTGGTTTCTGCTATATCAGAGCTATTTGAAATCTATCCCTAAAAGGGTATATAATATTGAAGGTGCACATAGGGTCATTCAGAATAACTTCACACACACCCGCTACTGTGTATTTCCAAGTCTAATTCTGTCACTAAATCCATACCGGTGACCCAGCGCCTAAATACTAGGCCTCAAATTTAATTCCCTCTAAATCTCTCGTTACCCACCGCTGTACTGTTGTTGCTGGGCAAGATATTTAGTGTCCGTCAAGCACATTTTTTGTTCTGGGTTGAAGTACAATTCCCAATTTAGCAATTTCATAATTTAGTGGTTTCTGCTATATCAGAGCTATTTGAAATCTATCCCTAAAAGGGTATATAATATTCAAGGTGCACATTGGGTCATTCAGAATAACTTCACACACACACGCTTCTGTGCATTTCCAAGTCTAATTCTGTCACTAAATCCATACCGGTCACCCAGCGCCTAAATACTAGGCCTCAAATTTATATCCCGCTGAATTTGAATACAATACATTGGGCCAAATAATATATTTGTTGTTGTGGTGAACCATAACAATGAGAAAAACATCTAGTAAGGGACGCGGACGTGGACATGGTCGTGGTGGTGTTAGTGGACCCTCTGGTGCTGGGAGAGGACGTGGCCGTTCTGCCACATCCACACGTCCTAGTGTACCAACTACCTCAGGTCCCAGTAGCCGCCAGAATTTACAGCGATATATGGTGGGGCCCAATGCCGTTCTAAGGATGGTAAGGCCTGAGCAGGTACAGGCATTAGTCAATTGGGTGGCCGACAGTGGATCCAGCACGTTCACATTATCTCCCACCCAGTCTTCTGCAGAAAGCGCACAGATGGCGCCTGAAAACCAACCCCATCAGTCTGTCACATCACCCCCATGCATACCAGGGAAACTGTCTCAGCCTCAAGTTATGCAGCAGTCTCTTATGCTGTTTGAAGACTCCGCTGGCAGGGTTTCCCAAGGGCATCCACCTAGCCCTTCCCCAGCGGTGAAAGACATAGAATGCACTGACGCACAACCACTTATGTTTCCTGATGATGAGGACATGGGAATACCACCTCAGCATGTCTCTGATGATGACGAAACACAGGTGCCAACTGCTGCGTCTTTCTGCAGTGTGCAGACTGAACAGGAGGTCAGGGATCAAGACTGGGTGGAAGACGATGCAGGGGACGATGAGGTCCTAGACCCCACATGGAATGAAGGTCGTGCCACTGACTTTCACAGTTCGGAGGAAGAGGCAGTGGTGAGACCGAGCCAACAGCGTAGCAAAGAGGGAGCAGTGGGCAAAAGCAGAACACCCGCCGCCAAGAGACTCCGCCTGCTACTGACCGCCGCCATCTGGGACCGAGCACCCCAAAGGCAGCTTCAAGGAGTTCCCTGGCATGGCACTTCTTCAAACAATGTGCTGACGACAAGACCCGAGTGGTTTGCACGCTGTGCCATCAGAGCCTGAAGCGAGGCATTAACGTTCTGAACCTGAGCACAACCTGCATGACCAGGCACCTGCATGCAAAGCATGAACTGCAGTGGAGTAAACACCTTAAAACCAAGGAAGTCACTCAGGCTCCCCCTGCTACCTCTTCTGCTGCTGCCGCCTCGGCCTATTCTGCTGCTGCCGCCTCGGCCTCTTCCTCCGCCTCTGGAGGAACGTTGGCACCTGCCGCCCAGCAAACAGGGGATGTACCACCAACACCACCACCACCACCTCCGTCACCAAGCGTCTCAACCATGTCACACGCCAGCGTTCAGCTCTCCATCTCACAAACATTTGATAGAAAGCGTAAATTCCCACCTAGCCACCCTCGATCCCTGGCCCTGAATGCCAGCATTTCTAAACTACTGGCCTATGAAATGCTGTCATTTAGGCTGGTGGACACAGACAGCTTCAAACAGCTCATGTCGCTTGCTGTCCCACAGTATGTTGTTCCCAGCCGGCACTACTTCTCCAAGAGAGCCGTGCCTTCCCTGCACAACCAAGTATCCCATAAAATCAAGTGTGCACTGCGCAACGCCATCTGTAGCAAGGTCCACCTAACCACAGATACGTGGACCAGTAAGCACGGCCAGGGACGCTATATCTCCCTAACTGCACACTGGGTAAATGTAGTGGCAGCTGGGCCCCAGGCGGAGAGCTGTTTGGCGCACGTCCTTCCGCCGCCAAGGATCGCAGGGCAACATTCTTTGCCTCCTGTTGCCACCTCCTCCTTCTCGGCTTCCTCCTCCTCTTCTTCCACCTGCTCATCCAGTCAGCCACACACCTTCACCACCAACTTCAGCACAGCCCGGGGTAAACGTCAGCAGGCCATTCTGAAACTCATATGTTTGGGGGACAGGCCCCACACCGCACAGGAGTTGTGGCGGGGTATAGAACAACAGACCGACGAGTGGTTGCTGCCGGTGAGCCTCAAGCCCGGCCTGGTGGTGTGTGATAATGGGCGAAATCTCGTTGCAGCTCTGGGACTAGCCAATTTGACGCACATCCCTTGCTTGGCGCATGTGCTGAATTTGGTGGTGCAGAAGTTCATTCACAACTACCCCGACATGTCAGAGCTGCTGCATAAAGTGCGGGCCGTCTGTTCGCGCTTCCGGCGTTCACATCCTGCTGCTGCTCGCCTGTCTGCGCTACAGCGTAACTTCGGCCTTCCCGCTCACCGCCTCATATGCGACGTGCCCACCAGGTGGAACTCCACCTTGCACATGCTGGACAGACTGTGCGAGCAGCAGCAGGCCATAGTGGAGTTTCAGCTGCAGCACGCACGGGTCAGTCGCACTACAGAACAGCACCACTTCACCACCAATGACTGGGCCTCCATGCGAGACCTGTGTGCCCTGTTGCGCTGTTTCGAGTACTCCACCAACATGGCCAGTGGCGATGACACCGTTATCAGCGTTACAATACCACTTCTATGTCTCCTTGAGAAAACACTTAGGGCGATGATGGAAGAGGAGGTGGCCCAGGAGGAGGAGGAGGAGGAGGAGGAAGAGGGGTCATTTTTAGCACTTTCAGGCCAGTCTCTTCGAAGTGACTCAGAGGGAGGTTTTTGGCAACAGCAGAGGCCAGGTACAAATGTGGCCAGCCAGGGCCCACTACTGGAGGACGAGGATGAGGAGGAGGTGGAGGAGGATGAGGATGAAGCATGGTCACAGCGGGGTGGCACCCAACGCAGCTCGGGGTCCATCACTGGTGCGTGGCTGGGGGGAAAGGCAGGACGATGACGATACGCCTCCCACAGAGGACAGCTTGTCCTTACCCCTGGGCAGCCTGGCACACATGAGCGACTACATGCTGCAGTGCCTGCGCAACGACAGCAGAGTTGCCCACATTTTAACCTGTGCGGACTACTGGGTTGCCACCCTGCTGGATCCACGCTACAAAGACAATGTGCCCACCTTACTTCCTGCACTGGAGCGTGATAGGAAGATGCGCGAGTACAAGCGCACGTTGGTAGACACGCTACTGAGAGCATTCCCAAATGTCACAGGGGAACAAGTGGAAGCCCAAGGCCAAGGCAGAGGAGGAGCAAGAGGTCGCCAAGGCAGCTGTGTCACGGCCAGCTCCTCTGAGGGCAGGGTTAGCATGGCAGAGATGTGGAAAACTTTTGTCAACACGCCACAGCTAACTGCACCACCACCTGATACGCAACGTGTTAGCAGGAGGCAACATTTCACTAACATGGTGGAACAGTACGTGTGCACACCCCTCCACGTACTGACTGATGGTTCGGCCCCATTCAACTTCTGGGTCTCTAAATTGTCCACGTGGCCAGAGCTAGCCTTTTATGCCTTGGAGGTGCTGGCCTGCCCGGCAGCCAGCGTTTTGTCTGAACGTGTATTCAGCACGGCAGGGGGCGTCATTACAGACAAACGCAGCCGCCTGTCTACAGCCAATGTGGACAAGCTGACGTTCATAAAAATGAACCAGGCATGGATCCCACAGGACCTGTCCGTCCCTTGTCCAGATTAGACATTAACTACCTCCCCATAACCATATATTATTGGACTCCAGGGCACTTCCTCATTCAATCCTATTTTTATTTTCATTTTACCATTATATTGCGAGGCTACCCAAAGTTGAATGAACCTCTCCTCTGCCTGTGTGCTAGGCCTAAATATATGCCAATGGACTGTTGCAGTGGTGGGTGACGTGAAGCCTCATTCTCTGCTATGACATGCAGACTGATTCTCTGCTGACATGAAGCCAGATCCTCTGTTACGGGAGCTCTCTCCTCTGCCTGGGTGCTGGGCCTAAATTTATGACAATTGACTGTTGCAGTGGTGGGTGACGTGAAGCCTGATTCTCTGCTATGATATGAAGACTGATTCTCTGCTGACATGAAGCCAGATTCTCTGTTACGGGACCTCTCTCCTCTGCCTGGGTGCTGGGCCTAAATTTATGACAATGGACTGTTGCAGTGGTGGCTGACGTGAAGCCTGATTCTCTGCTATGACATGCAGACTGATTCTCTGCTGTCATGAAGCCAGATTGTCTGTTACGGGACCTCTCTGCTCTGCCTGTGTGCTAGGCCTAAATATATGCCAATGGACTGTTGCAGTGGTGGGTGACGTGAAGCCTCATTCTCTGCTATGACATGCAGACTGATTCTCTGCTGACATGAAGCCAGATTGTCTGTTACGGGACCTCTCTGCTCTGCCTGTGTGCTAGGCCTAAATATATGCCAATGGACTGTTGCAGTGGTGGGTGACGTGAAGCCTCATTCTCTGCTATGACATGCAGACTGATTCTCTGCTGACATGAAGCCAGATCCTCTGTTACGGGAGCTCTCTCCTCTGCCTGGGTGCTGGGCCTAAATTTATGACAATTGACTGTTGCAGTGGTGGGTGACGTGAAGCCTGATTCTCTGCTATGATATGAAGACTGATTCTCTGCTGACATGAAGCCAGATTGTCTGTTACGGGACCTTTCTCCTCTGCCTGGGTTCTGGGCCTAAATTTATGAAAATTGACTCTTACAGTGGTGGGTGACGTGAAGCCTGATTCTCTGCTATGATATGAAGACTGATTCTCTGCTGACATGAAGCCAGATTCTCTGTTACGGGACCTCTCTCCTCTGCCTGGGTGCTGGGTAGTGTTGAGCGCGAATATTCGAAAAGCAAATTTTTTTCGCGAATATCGCAACTTCGCGATTTCGCGAATATTTCGAATATAGTGCTATATATTCGTAAAAACGAATATTCGTTTTTTGTTTCCCCCCCCCCCCCCCCCACAAAATTACAGTACACATATAATTGATTGTTTCCCAAAGGTCCAACAGCTCAGATCTTACTCACATTGCCTAGAAAGTGATTGAGGCGCGAATCTTCGTAAGGCGATTTTATTAGCGCACATGCGAATATCGGCACGTCCCAGAACAGAGGCAAAGGGCTTTGCATTCATACATTAGTGAATTGAGTTGCGAATCTTCGTAAGGCGATTTTATTAGCGCACATGCGAATATCTACACTTGTCCCAGAACAGAGGCAAAGGGCTTTGCAGTCATACATTAGTGATTGAATTGAGCTGCGAATCTTCGTAAGGCGATTTTATTAACGCAAATGCAAATATCTACACTTGTCCCCAGAACAGAGAGGCAAAGGCCTGTGCATTCATATAGTATAGCACCATATTCGCGAATACGTAGAACTTCGTAAAATTCGATTTACGAATATTCGTATTTTTTATTTTACTTTCCACCTTACAGATTACATTGATCTGTACTCTGTCAACTACTGTCATCACCCCCCACTGTATCTCGATTGATTCCCAAAAGTCTCACATTCCCTAGAAAGTGATTGAGGTGCGAATCTTCGTAAGGCGATTTTATTAGCGCACATGCGAATATCTACACTTGTCCCAGAACAGAGGCAAAGGGCATTGCATTCATACATTAGTGATTGAATTGAGTTGCGAATCTTCGTAAGGCGATTTCATTAGCGCACATGTGAATTTTGCATAGCATATGTATTATGCGATAATTCGAATTATCGCATATGCGAAATAATAACGAATTTGAATAATCGCGAATATTTTACGAATATTCTTTCGAATATTCACAAAATTTCGCGAATTCGAATATGGGACATGCCGCTCAACACTAGTGCTGGGCCTAAATTTATGACAATGGACTGTTGCAGTGGTGGGTGACGTGAAGCCTGATTCTCTGCTATGACATGCAGACTGATTCTCTGCTGACATGAAGCCAGATTGTCTGTTACGGGACCTCTCTCCTCTGCCTGGGTGCTGGGCCTAAATATATGCCAATGGACTGTTGCAGTGGTGGCTGACGTGAAGCCTCATTCTCTGCTATGACATGCAGACTAATTCTCTGCTGACATGAAGACAGATTCTCTGTTACGGGACCTCTCTCCTCTGCCTGGGTGCCGGGGCCTAAATATCTGAGAATGGACTGTTCCAGTGGTGGCTGACGTGAAGCCTCATTCTCTGCTATGACATGCAGACTAATTCTCTGCTGACATGAAGACAGATTCTCTGTTACGGGACCTCCCTCCTCTGCCTGGGTGCTGGGCCTAAATATATGCCAATGGACTGTTGCAGTGGTGGCTGACGTGAAGCCTCATTCTCTGCTATGACATGCAGACTAATTCTCTGCTGACATGAAGACAGATTCTCTGTTACGGGACCTCCCTCCTCTGCCTGGGTGCTGGGCCTAAATATATGCCAATGGACTGTTGCAGTGGTGGCTGACGTGAAGCCTCATTCTCTGCTATGACATGCAGACTGATTCTCTGCTGACATGAAGCCAGATTCTCTGTTACGGGACCTCTCTCCTCTGCCTGTGTGTGTGCTGGGCCTAAATATATGCCAATGGACTGTTGCAGTGGTGGCTGACGTGAAGCCTCATTCTCTGCTATGACATGCAGACTGATTCTCTGCTGACATGAAGCCAGATTCTCTGTTACGGGACCTCTCTCCTCTGCCTGTGTGTGTGCTGGGCCTAAATATATGCCAATGGACTGTTGCAGTGGTGGCTGACGTGAAGCCTCATTCTCTGCTATGACATGCAGACTAATTCTCTGCTGACATGAAGACAGATTCTCTGTTACGGGACCTCCCTCCTCTGCCTGGGTGCTGGGCCTAAATATATGCCAATGGACTGTTGCAGTGGTGGCTGACGTGAAGCCTCATTCTCTGCTATGACATGCAGACTGATTCTCTGCTGACATGAAGCCAGATTCTCTGTTACGGGACCTCTCTCCTCTGCCTGTGTGTGTGCTGGGCCTAAATATATGCCAATGGACTGTTGCAGTGGTGGCTGACGTGAAGCCTCATTCTCTGCTATGACATGCAGACTGATTCTCTGCTGACATGAAGCCAGATTGTCTGTTACGGGACCTCTCTCCTCTGCCTGTGTGTGTGCTGGGCCTAAATATATGCCAATGGACTGTTGCAGTGGTGGCTGACGTGAAGCCTCATTCTCTGCTATGACATGCAGACTAATTCTCTGCTGACATGAAGACAGATTCTCTGTTACGGGACCTCCCTCCTCTGCCTGGGTGCTGGGCCTAAATATATGCCAATGGACTGTTGCAGTGGTGGCTGACGTGAAGCCTCATTCTCTGCTATGACATGCAGACTAATTCTCTGCTGACATGAAGACAGATTCTCTGTTACGGGACCTCTCTCCTCTGCCTGGGTGCCGGGGCCTAAATATCTGAGAATGGACTGTTCCAGTGGTGGGTGACGGGAAGCCAGATTCTCTGCTATGGAACCTCTCTCCAATTGATTTTGGTTAATTTTTATTTATTTAATTTTTATTTTAATTCATTTCCCTATCCACATTTGTTTGCAGGGGATTTACCTACATGTTGCTGCCTTTTGCAGCCCTCTAGCTCTTTCCTGGGCTGTTTTACAGCCTTTTTAGTGCCGAAAAGTTCGGGTCCCCATTGACTTCAATGGGGTTCGGGTTCGGGACGAAGTTCGGATCGGGTTCGGATCCCGAACCCGAACATTTCCGGGATGTTCGGCCGAACTTCTCGAACCCGAACATCCAGGTGTTCGCTCAACTCTAATCATCAGTAGTTAAATCTCAGAAAACCTCTAAGTATTATGCAACTATATACAAGGTAAAATGATAATAAAGAAAAATTTGGAATTTAGAACCAAGAAAAACTGGGAAGATGAACGAAAACAGAAGGGTGGGATCTGTGTCTTCCAATGCATTTTATGATAAGTTAAAAAAAGAAAAAAAAACACAACAACTAATTTTCGGATTAATGACACTGGGGGACACAGTACTGTTAAACATCCTAGAACAGTCCCCAAGAGGAGGGGGAAGACAGCCAAGCAAACAACTAGAGCTTTGCTGCATGAAGAACCTTGCCACTCAGACTGGCATCGTCAGAGTCCAAGTAATAAATCTGGTAAAATTTGGAAAAGTATGAACAGAGGCCTAAGTGGCATCTTTGCAGACCTGTGATACTTAAGCCAGATGCTGAACTGCCCAGGAGGTTCTAACCACTCACATAGAATGAATGGTCACCTGAAAAGAAGTCTTTGGCCCTCAGCCAGGTAGACTTCCTTAACAGCCAACCGAATCCAATGGCAGATGGACACATTTGTCAGGAATGACAAAAAACAAAAACAAAAAAAAACAATGGAAGGGCTTCATCAGCGACAGATTCAGATAGCCCAGACAACATCAAGACTGTGAGGAGAGTGGTTAGAACAGAATAATGGAAGGACAATGTCTTCACAAATATGAAAGGGGGAAGAAAAGAGGGAACATGATGGCGGACTACCTTGTCTTTGTAAAGTCAACTGAGAGTACCTGCAAACAGAGATGATGGCTATTGATTGGGACAAAGCGAAGGACTTCCCTTCAAGGTTCAAAGACAGACTGGATTCATCAAGAACCAGATTGAGGTCTCAGAGCTCCACAGGTGGACAGAATGTCGACACACAGCAAGTCGCACCTTGAAGTAAGGTTTTCACCTGACAGTGAAAAGCTAAGGTCTTCTGCTAAAGAAAGAGAAGGCAAAGATCTGGGCCCTTTAGAAATGACAGACCAAAAGCCTTTTCAAGCCTGGACTGGAGAAAGTGTGATGGTAAATTCTAGACAACTGAAGCCAACATGCTTTAAGCATGGTCTGAATGATTGTCTCAGAGACACCACAAAACCTTAAGACCGCCACACCGTTAAACACATCAGTGGACACTTAGGGTGGAATAGCAGACTGGAGGAGGAGACCATCCCGTCCAGGACTTTTATACAAAAATGAAAAGGCCTGCAAAGGCAAGACACCCCAGACCGAACAGAGAAAATGTTATCCTGTGGAAGGAGAACCTTTCCCAGGCAAACGCCGAAGATCATAGTCAGGAATTCAATCCGCTGGCTGGTGGCAAGCATGATATTTCATAGTTCATAACCCACACAAAACAAAAGCTTAAGTTCCGAAACTGGAGAAAAGCTAAATAGTGATCTAAAGACTGGCAAGGTTGTCCTCCTTGGAGGGGGCCTTCTCCAGAAGATACTCAAGGTATAGGATCACAACACCTGCGCAGAGGGACATCAAGAGAGCTTCCATAAGAAGTTCAATGAGAACATTGTCGATGGACAACTGAAACCCACCCAATTCCAGGGACGCCACCACAAACCTCGGAAATTCCATACAAAAAACAGCAGACCCAGACGAACAGATTGAGGAACTTCAGTCCTAGAATGGGGCAGAGAGTCACCCTTCTTGGGGACCCTAAAGAGGTTGGTAGAGCCCTAGGGATGTGGACAATCACCCTTACATGTGAAGAGAGTGGAAGGCTTGAAAAAAAAAAAAAAAAGGCAGATGATTAGGACAGATAACGATGACAGGAGGAAGCTGCAAGAAAAAGGAAGAGAGAAGTCTATCTTGTATCTTATCCAAGCATCGTCCATGCCTGTAGGCCAAGACCTCTGAAAGGAGAGTGGCCAATCCCCCACCCAAGGGAGCAACTCGAGTAGGAGAATACCATGAAGCAAAAGAGGATTTGGCAGAGAGGGGTTAGGAACACTTAGGTTGGGCATACCAGGAAAGCTTGGACTTGGAGAGGGTGGACTAGGCAGCAACTGCAGGGCAGATAGCCAATCCAGTTGCTACAAAAGCAAACTGAGGGGAATTAATCTTCTTGGCAAAAAGGTCAGAGACGGAAGTGGCGTCATCCCAAAGAAATAGAAGCCTTTGCTGGGCGAGCAACCAGAGGGGAGACTGACCATTTGGAGATAGAATCTTCAGAAAAGTGGAAGGTAATCTCCAAACTCTTGAGAAGGGCAGCATGTGTTAACACTCCTCAGCTAGGCATGCATCAAGATCTGCACAGTTAAGAAAAACCAGAGTGGGGCACCAACTCAACTCCAGTTCTCAGGGCCCACCAGGGTCATGATTTGATAATATCCCACAGAATGAATACCTGTGTTAAGTCCTGATCCATTTACACTAACTGTATCACCTGCTCAATACTAAGGAAATTCTGGATTTATAGGACCTAGTACTGGACCTAGAACAGGCCCTGTCATGAGAGAACTCTGAGAAAAGCAGATGGGGTTGCAATCTAGGAGGGTAAGCGCTGCAAGGACTCCACTGTAGTTTGGGAGAGCTGGACAAGGTTGCCTATAGCCAGGGAGAGGGAGCAGTCCCAGTTAGGGGGAACCAATTCGTGAACGAGTCTGGGACATCCTGAGTGGGTTTGGGGGCAAGGCATTGAACGCAATTTCTTGCTGCAGAGCGAGCACGTAAAGTACGAGCCATACCCAGGTGAGCGCATTTCTTTGTGTGTCTGGAGGAACAGATGAGGGCAATGGATGGGGAAAAGGAGCCAGGGGGAGGATAGGGAGGGCATACTCACAATTCGGTATCTTTGGCGTCGCAGGGTCACCCATTCATAAAACAGACAAGACTGGGATTAATGGAATTCTACTGCAGATGCAGTAAGAGGGGAACTGTGTGACCGGTGAGGTACAGAAATATGCACTTATAGGTAGGTGCTACAAAAGTGGATACACACATTAATGATCCACCTGCCGCAGGATAAAACCCACAGACAGTGAAGAGAAAAAATAATAAGAAAAAACACACCAAAAAAAACATGTAGAGTCTGCCTCCTACAGACACTAGACAAACTGGTTAGCTTACTGTCTGTGGAGAGTGTACAGCACACCTGAGAAGTGCCAACACTTTTTGTTTAGTGTCAACCTCCTAATGGAAGCTGGGTATATACGGTACCCATGATGAGGTGTCTCCCAAAGTCAGTAAAGAGAAATACTGAATTGTGGTGCTCTTCCATTCTATTCAGACAGGACTCTGGGACCGTTCATTTTAGGGATCACCAGAGGTCCGAATAGTTAGTCCCCCACCAACTCCCTGTAATCTTATATTTATCTCATTTCCTATGGATAAATGATAAATAATTTTCAAAGAATAGCTGCTTTAAAGTTGGAAAGTCAATCCTGTCTTCTATATTATGTGCCCAACTAGAAAACCTGATATGCATCTGCAGAACTCTTTGTGAGCAATAATTTCTGAAGCACCTGCAACCACAAAATGGACCTAAAGTAACAGTGATTTCTTTTGAAATATTCTGACTAAAATACTATGGAATTAATACAGTAAAATCAAATGCAAGATTTTTTGGGACTGAAAAAAAGCCTAGTGATTTTAAGAAAAAAGATAAGATGCATGCAACATACCCTGCTAAAATAACACCAGGCGGCTTGTTGTCTTGCTCTCGTGTCCCAGTTGATCCGTGGCCAGAGTGCGATGACTTGTGTTTCTTCCTGCTTGTCTTGTCTGTGGAGCTAGTCTGTCGCTTTCCTTTGCTTTTTGTTTTCTGGACTGCTGAGGAACTTCCTCTCTGTGGACCAGAAGATGAATTCATTGCTTTGCCCTCAGCGTCAGATAGTAACTGGTGAGTTGGTGATCTGTGATCTGAACTACCAGCGTCTGGTAGGAGTGGGGGTCTGTTGCTGAGCAGTCTGTTCATGTGATGAGAAATTGGGAAAGGACAGTCCTGGTCATTCACTGTATGGGCAAGAGTCATTCCAACAGACTGAGAGGTGGGCACAACACATATGCTAGAAGTTGTTCCCAACGTAGCTGCAGTAGGACTCGAAGAAAAAATCCCAGGTCCAGAAGGAAGTGCCACATGGTTATCTTGAATGCCCAATCCCTGTGGGCTTGTCTTTATTAGAAAGTTGCCAATAGAACTAAGTTCTGAAGGACCCAAAATGCCTTGACTAGTAAGAGTCACGTGACCACTTACAGGAGGAGTAGCCGTTGTCTGCATGGACACAACATTTAGGACGGAAGAACCGGTAGCAATCGCTGGCACTTGACTAGTGAGATGTCCATGATCCAAGCCAATAACACTGGTAGTCCCTACAGAGTTGGACGCTCCCAAATTCTGCGGAAGCAAGGGCGTCTGGTCAAAGTACATGACCCCAGACTTGGATCGTTTAATGATATTTGGAATACTGCGGTGGGGGGCAGCACTTCCTAGGCTGCCTAAGTCAATCAAGCTTGGGTGGTTTGGTAAACTTCCAGCAAGTTGTGGGGCAGTAAAGTTAATTAGTGTCATATTTGATACAACTTCAGGAGGATGCCTTAAAGCAGGTGCAACAGAAGGCGCCAGTTTTTTGTTTTTCTTGTTGTGTAGACGTGAGATCTGCCTTTTCTTACCCATGCCAGATGTCTGAGGATTAGATGCACTACTCAAATCTGACCTTTGTCCCGTTTCTGACACTAGGAGTTGTGGTTCAGCTGTTTGTTGTACCCCAATAAGGAGACCTGGAGGCTGGTTAGTGAGACCCGGCAAGAAAGCAGCCTGGGGGGTTGTTGGAAAGGGTTGAAGGTGTGGGTGGTGGGATATTGGTAAGAGCCCCTTGCTGGCAGATGGAAAAGGTGAGGTTAGAGTAGGATTGAGTGTGGTGGCTAATGTAAGTCCTGCTCCCATAGAACTTAGCACTGGTACATCCCCATCCATACGACCTGAGCCAGAAGGTATAGGTTGTGTCAGCTGTATTTTTTGTGTAACGCCATTGGGCAATGTCTGTAGGACATAAAGAGGCTGCATGTTCTGATTGACCACAACTACCTTTTCAGTCGTAGATTTGAGGTGAGGGGATGTGCTCTGTATGGCAGCGTTCTGCATTTGTGAAGGACCAGGGCTCTCTGTGGTGCTTGGGATATATTTTTGGTTTTGAATTGGCACCGTGGGAGACACTGGCACTTGCAAATTTGGTGTACTACTATTTCTTGTTAGCTCTTGACCCGATCCATGGTCTACCTGTCCACAGGAAGGGCTAGAAATGTGCTCAGCTTCCATGTGCCCTGTAATAAATCGATCAGGAGTCATGTGCCTTTCTGGCGTTCGATCAACACTTTGAACCAACAGGTCTGAATCTCCCTCACCAGATGTCACAGGCTTTTCGGTAACTGATACTCTTTTTTCACCAGTGTCTGAAGTTGGTAAAGATAAAAGGGAACGGTCACTGGGTGCAGACATCTGGGAATCTGGGATCACGCCAAGCCTACTATGATTCTGACTTGGAAGAGATGGGCTGCGAGTGGTCAAAACGGAAAGATCAGAAGGCAGCTCAAGTGGAAGTTCAAACTGCTCTTCGGCAGACATACTAGAAGGAACAGTACCATCCCCTGGATCGGATGACGGAAGCTGCTGTGAGAATACCTCAAATAACCCCATATCTTTACCACGGTTAGTATCCAGCCCCAAACCGTCCCCCAATGTAAGCAGCTCCGATGAAGAGGACTCAGGGCTTTCTCCTAGTGCTTGCATGGCTGGGGTATTCTTTAATACAAAGTCCATAATGTCTATAGGAAGGATGTTCCCACAATCGTCACTGTTGTTATTGTCAGAGTCAGACTTTAGCAGCTCAGTGTTAAAGGAATCCAGCAGTGTTTTATCAGCTCCGCCATGACTTCGCCGTGGATTGTCTAAGCTGAGTTGAGTCTCCAGTGAGTCTTGCTTCACTGGATGACAGCTTTCAATTTTGGTATCTGAGCCCTTGCTGCCTTTTCCTGTATGGGATTTTTCCAACGGTTCATTTGATGCAACCAATTTTTCAGCTCCATTTTGTTTACTGCTTCTCTTTCCTGTGTGTCCAGATTTTCCAGTGGTGGTAGTGATGCTTGCATCGCTTTCTGTGCCGTCATCTACTCCATCAAGTTGGGGGATTCTGTGAAGATTTCGGTCATCATCTCTAAACAGGTTGCGTACACCTAGTCTGTCATCCGTAGCAGCAGATACTACCGTTCTAGAAAAGTTATAATAATACAAGTCATCATCTTCAGAAGAACTGAGGTCATCTGCACCATCTACTTGACCCTCAGCTGATCTTTTTCCTCGTTTCTTTCCTGGAGTGCTGCTGCAAAAGGGGAGATCCTCCTCACCGTAGGAACGTACACCGTACAGAGGCGTTAATCCAAAGAACATATTAGAACGTGCTCTGGCACTTCTCCTTGGATATCGTCTTTTGTACGAGCTATCTTCCTGAGCTTTGCTTCCATCTTGGAGAAGTACACTGGAGTCCTGAGCAGGGTAAGCATTGGCAGCTTGTGGCTCGGAGTCTGTGTTTGGGCTTCTGTGGTTGGTGACACTATCATCAGTATCTTCAGGACTGTCTTGCAATTTAGTTACCTCAGTCAGCTCAGGGGGTGACCCTGTTTGTTGGTCCATCTTTATGTCACTTGTGTTTTCTGCCGCCATTTTTGGCTTTATTGCTTTACATGGGCTCACCATAGATGCATCAACCATTGGACTTTCAGTGCTGGAGGCAGACTTATCTACGTTTCTGCCTTGACTATGCATTTTAAAACATCCAGTATCTGAAATTAGATGATTGCCGTTAGTGTCTACTTGGCTTCTGCATTCTCCAGATACATGATCATTGTCAGTAGTTGTGGATTTACTGGAATGTTTTTCCTTCGAGCTCTCCATTATCTGATTCTTTGACTTTGGCCGCCTTTCTTTGGTCACTGTAACACCATGATTACCCAAAGGTAAATGGGTTTCTTGGGTGTTCTCAGAGGATAGAGTTCTCTCAGCCTGAATGGTATCCACATTTGGATCATTTTCTCTCTTTATTGCCCTTTGGTGCTGATGACAAGCATTGGCCTTGGAGCCATCTTTCACAGAGCCAGCTCTGCTTGTGCTAGAATCAGGATTTGAGATGCCCTGTGGCTGAGTAGGTACCTTAGTGCTAGCTTGATTAGCAGCAAAATCAGAAGACCTCAGACTTAAAGATTTCATTTTATCAGTTTTGGGAATTTTTGATACCATTTCAAGTGAGCCAGCTCTCCTGGTTTCTAATGGTTTATCCACTTTTGCCCCTGCAATTCTGTGCCCATTGCTGGAAAGGCAGCTACTCTGATTCACGGAATTTGAATGGATGCCTCCTGAATCTATGTTGGTAGACCTGTGATCTGCTAGTGCGGCTGTTGTGTCCGGTTGTGATACAGTAAGTCTGGAGCCCTCAGCATGGGAAGGAGAAACCACACATTGCTTTGGAGGCTGTGGAGATATGGAAGAGGAACTATGCCTGCGTGAACCTATGCTACGAAGCCCAGAGGAGAGGACAGGATCTCCAACAGTCACAATTTCATGTGCAACTGGACTACCTGAAAATAAAAATGAAGAACATTAGCAAGAACATAGGAATGTCTTACAGAGAAAAAAAATCAAAGTCAATAATACATCAGGCAGTGTTTGCATTTGTGCTCCCTTCACTGACACTGTAAGGTCACATCAACTTTATATTATTTCCAAGTTCCTAAAGAAAGGTGCTATCTGGTAGGTACACAGCCCTGCAAACCAAAACACTGACCTGGATTAGCTTAAAGTTTTTAAAAATGGAAGGGTTTCAGTTTTTCCATTCCAACTTATTTCAAGCACTTACACGTATCAGTCGTGTAACATTATGTAATAACTGGGGTCTTTATTGAAATTGTTCCTTAAAGGGGTTTTCAGAAATAATAATACTGATGACCTATCCTTTTTAAATCTATGGACACTCATCAGTATAAAAAAAAATATGATAGATATCAATGACCTATCCTGAGGATAGGTCATTAATATATCTTTCTAATTGATGGGTGTCCGATTGCAGAGTCCTTTTCAATGTTAACCTCCACACTTGAATGGGAGAGGAAGATGTAATTACACTGCGCCACAGCTACAAGGGAGGCTAGGTCAACAACCCCTTCAAGCTGTATGGCCTAAAAATGGGGGTGGAAGTCCAGTCAAATTCAGCAAGGCAGAGCATGCAGATCCACTCAGTTCTGTCCTATTAAAGCAAGCCCCTAAAACTAATGACACAAAAGCACCCACAATGTTGGGCCTTCATTCCATACTACAGGCGAAGCACTCCAAAGACACGTCTAAAACCACCACATATGTCCTATGTGATGCATCCTTTTTGGGTGTCATAGTCCTCAACTGTTAAGAGCATATTGCAAGTTCCTCTCCTCTCCAGATGATAGAAATCTGTCGGGCCAGATGTAGTTATTATCGGTGCATGCTATAATGCTCCACCTAAAGTGACACCACGGCTTGCATTGTACAGTTTACACTGGTTACTGTCAAATGTGCACCCAGAAGCAGGGGGATCCCTAAAAAACAGACACAGCCAGAAATAACACCCCAACAGGATTCCTCCTCTACCATTTCTAATGGCAGTTAGAATCTCTCTATAACACTGCACACCTACCTCCCCATTTAGGATGGTACCTAGTAAACATAAAATGGTGGAAGAGCCAGCTGATTCGCAATCATCCTCTGCTTACAAGGATGAAAACATTTTGGACCGCTATCTACAGTAATACATGAGTAATGCTGTGGATATAGATATAAAAAGGTAAAATCACTAATTTTCTATTTTCCTACAGGAAGGCCTTTGTCTAGGATTCATCCTAAGCTCACTCAAAGGCCAGTTATTGTCCATTTCCATCTCCTTCAATGCCCTTTGGCTTACATTTTGGCAGTACGAACATCTACCCAGGGAGTTACATGACTGGTACCTCCATACCGTCAGCCTACCCCTCTTTGGGACCTCACTTTAGTTATGGACACTCTGCAGCTGTCCCCTTTGAAGCCCTCAGGGAGATTCTTCTCAGCCTTCTCTATTGGCAAGTCGCCTTTCTTGTGGCCATCATATGCATACTGCGAGTGTCTGAGCTCGCAGGGCTCTCAACTAAGCCTCCTTTTCTAATTATGCATTTCTGCCAAAGGTGGTCTCCTGACTCTCCTCGTTACATCTGAACGAGTAGATGGTCCTCTCTTCTGTCTGTCAAACCCCAGCCAACCTCAAATTTTTAAAAAATGTGGTTAAAAGTAAAAAAAAAAAAAAAAAAAAAAAAAAAAAAAAAAAAATTATAGTAAGCCTCAAACTGTTCAAAACTGTAAAACTGTTCAAAACTGTAAAAAAAAGTTTTTCAAAAGTTCTTCTAAAATAAAGCAAACCTATGGAAGGATCTATCTGATAACATTTTTGTATAGTATGTATATATGTGACATATTGCAGTTAAAAATAGGGAAAAATGCATTTAAAAACTAATTTCACCAATTTTTGTGTTGTAGTAAATATATGCAAATTGAATATGTCTAATTGTACCACCTAAATAAAGAACAATATATGAGGGGAACAATGTCAGAATTGGATGTGCAAAGTCACACATTGTAGATTTATAAAATCTGGCTTGGTTGCTGTACTTGCACTGTGTCCCCTGCGTGGGATTTATCCTGGAATTGCTACTTCTCTACTTGTACTGATGTAACATGCCTTTCTTGTTAAACTTCAATAAAACGAGTTAAAAAAAAAATAATCTGGCTTGGTCATTAAAGGCCTTTTCAGGTGTGGTGATTAAAGCGTTAAACGGCTATCCAGGTCTACTAGGTAATGCTTTCCAGTAGTTTTGCAGGGTGAAAAGTGCAGCTAGATTCTCTTTACTTTAGCCAATATGAAAGTATGGAGACTACACAAAAGTTAGTAATATATGCGTACAATAAGGTCTGCATAGATTTCTAACCACTCCCCTTGTCAAGCAAAGCATTTGCCTTTGACTGCATGGAGCTCCCACCTTGAAATGTTCTCTAATGGAAGGATCATATGACCTCGTCTTGAGTCACAGTAAAGAAAAAAAAAAAAAAAAAAAAAAAAAAAAGGGGAAATACCTGCTGATGGAAGTGGACGTGGTCCAGGAAAACGCTGATTAGAAGAGTATCTGTGTGTGCGGACCCTACCCACACCAGACGGTCGGGAAGTGGCCCAGGTGCTGGAAGCTGAAGAAAGTGGTTCTGGAGAAGGAAGGCTAATTGTATCTACAGGCCTTATTCTCTGTGCACTTGGTTCTTAAAGGGACACAAAAGAAAATGAAATTATTTTACTGTACATTTGTCAATCAAAGTAGTCAGAAAAGGAAAAACAAAAATGGTTGATTAAAGGGAACCTGTCATCAACTTTATGCTGACCTCACTGAGGGAAGCATAAATTAGTGACAGAAATGCTGATTTCAGTGCGGTGTCACTCATGAGCTAAAAGTGGTTGCCGAGAACCAACATCACAATCATTGCAGACTGGGCCTGGAAAAGAGTCACGGCCACCTGAGAAGAGTCCTGGTTATACATAATCTCCTGCTCTCTCACCCATCTGCTGATGATTGGCAGTTCTCTGCTAGATAGAAAAGGAGAAAACTCGGTAGAAGACTGTCAGTCATCAGCAGGTGGGCAGGAGAACAGGACTTCATGAATAACCAGGACTCTTCTCAGGTGGCCATGACTCTTTTACCGGCCCAGTCTGTAATGATTGTGATGTTGGTTCTCGGCAATCACTTACTTTTAACTTATAAATGACAGACTGCTGAAATCAACTCACCTGTCTCTACTTTATGATGCCGTTAGTATGTGCACCATAAAGTTGATGACAGGTTCCCTTTAAATGCTGCCAGAGTTCAGCTCTGAAGCTGCCATGGTTGTGAATACAGTTGCGTTCTATCATACAGGCTCCAACCAAATCTGCAAAGGGGTTGCTAGGATATGCCACCAATATCTCAGATGAGACAACTCCTTGCATTTCCATGCAACGCCACCACATTGGTCTGTGTAATGCAGGACATGACAGGTCCTCCAGAGTGAGATGATATTTTTGGGCGCTCTCCTCTCTGGCCAAGAGAAGTGGATCCTGTAAAGTTGACCCCCACCCCCACTATTAACTCAGAATTACCCAATAGGGCATTTGAAAATGTGTTTTCGAAACTGGGCGACCCCTTTAACCCCCCACCACTCTTCTTACAGCATAGGGCTACACGGCAACATGTGTTGTGTGACAAAAAGGGTACAACTACACTGCAACATTTTTGTAATAATAGTCAATTGTGTCACACTGACGCGACAGACGCACAGAAATCCAACTTGAATGGATTTTTTTAAAACTGTCGTGTCGCAGTATAACACCATTGACTACCATTATAAAAAACGTCGCTGTGTAGCCCTAGTCTAAGGCCTCTTTCACACGTCAGTTTGATTGGTGATTTCCATCAGTGATTGGGAGCCAAAACCGGGTGCGGGTCAACTATATAGAATAGGTGCAGATCTTTCTCTTATACCTTGTCTCTGTGTAGGATTCACTGCTGGTTTTGGCTCACAATCACAGATAGAAACCACTGACCAAAAGCTGACCATGTGAAAAAGGACCAACATTCGCCATCATCCCTCAGTCATCTCCATTCCTTTGATTATTTTTTATTACCAAGTAGGATTCCCATACTGAAGTCCTGCAAATAAACATCTTCACTAAGTGTGAAATAACTAGATTTTTGTACTAACTGTAAAATCTGTTTCTCTTCGTTGTGTGAGCTCCTCCCTCCAGCTATACCCTTCCTACAGGGACTAAGCTAAAACAGTTTGTACAAAAGCAGTAGGAGAAGCAAAAGAAAAAAACGTTACAGAGTAGTCCCAGGGGTGGGCTAAAACGAAGAAGCCCTCCGGCCAATCAGAGAACCGCCGTCTGCAAAATTCTACGCCCCAGAGAAGCGGCAGAAGCTGCAAAAAAGAGTGCACTCCTCTGACCAATGGCTTAGAATATTCCAACTAGCTCATAAGTCTTCCATTGCCAGTAAGTATCAAGAGGCTAGTTACAAAATACTGTCACGGTGGTACTATGCTCCGACACGTCTCCAAAGGATGATTCCGACAGCGTCCCCTCTGTGCTGGCGTTGTGAATCGTCTCAGGGTTCGCTTCTACATATTTTCTGGCAATGTGACAAAATCAGGCCCTTTTGGGACTCAATTTACAGGGCTTTATCGTCCATTTTCCCTTTCACTATTCCGAATTCGCCAGGTTTTTTCTTACTGCTCCACTCGGATCTGCCCATGAGCTTACTCAGACGCTCCTGTTTGCGTCATATGGTCATTGCGGCTAGGTCTTGCGTCCCGATGAAGTGGAAATCCTCTGTTCCACCATCCACTGAAATGTGGATTCAAAAAGTGGAGGAGATCCGGAGAATGGAGGAACTAATGGCATCCTTGAAGTGCAACAACAAGACTTTTGTTACGACTTGGACCCCCTGGTTCACCTTCCAAGATTCAACAGAGTATCAGTCTTTGCTTACCTGAGCTGTCCCTTACGCTTCACTTGTCTGTTCAGTCTTCCTTCACTGGATTTGTTCCCCTCCCCCCCCTTATGTGATGTGTCTTTTCCTTTTGTCAGTCTTATTGCTGTTATTGGTATCTTGATAAGAATACCTCGCGATTAGCTACTTTTAGAGAGTAGTTTTTCTTATGTCTGCCATGTCCTTTATTGTTTTGTTTGGTCGCTATCATGGTTATCATATGCTATGTATATTCAGATTCAATTGTCAGAATATCAATATGTTACTCATGTTAGTATGTCGGACTGGTTTCGGCTGTGCCATTTTGTGATATGTGAATTAACATGTTACAAGCTTTATTATACTCTTGAAACTTATAAAGAATAAAAAAAAAAAGAGTGCACTCTGTAAAACTTGGAAAAGGTGTTTAAAGACAACCAGCTAGCCGCCTTGCATACCTGAAGGGCCGAAGCCCCATGATGCACCACCCTAGAGGCCCCCACTGCCCGAGCAGAATGAGCAGTCACCCGGAAGGGCGGGGCCCAGTCACTGACTCTGTACGCTTCCACAATGGCCAAACAAATCGATCTGGAAATTTAAACTTTGGACGCAGGCAGCCCTCGTCTCGGTCCCTCTGGAATAATGAATAGAGAATCCGTCCGTCTGAAAGCGGATGTCTGAGACAGATCGATGCGAATGGCCAGAACCAAATCCAGAGTGTGGAGCGAATGTTCACGAGGATGAGACGGGGCAGGACAAAAGGAAGGGAGAAAGATCTCTTCATTGAGATTAAATGCCGACACGACCTTCGGAAGGAAGGAGTGTGCAAGCCGAAGGGCCACTTTGTCCTGGTGAAGGATAAGAAAGAGAGACAGACAGGAAAGAGTCGCTAGCTCCGACACCCTACGGATGGAAGTGATTGCCACCAAAAAGGCCACCTTGTAGGACAGGAAGAGAAGGGACACCTGCTGCAAAGGTTCAAACTGAGAGGACTGGAGAGCGCTGAGCACCAGATTAAGATCCCACGGATTCAACGGAGAACGGTAAGGGGGCGCAGAGTGCGCAACCCCCTGCAAGAAGGTCCGAACCGCAAAAAGTGAAGCCAGGTTTCGTTGAAAAAGAATGGAAAGGGCCGAAACTTGCCCTTTGAGGGAACTGATAGCCAGCCCCAAGTCCATGCTCGACTGCAGGAAGGACAAGATACGAGGCAACGATAACAGAATGGGAGACAACTGGTGGCGGTCACACCAACTAAAGTAAGATTTCCAGGTCCGGTGATAGATCCGGGAAGACTATGGTTTCCTAGCCCCAATCATGGTCTGGACAACAGCATCCGAGAAACCCCGATCCCTTAGTACGGCGGCTTTAACAGCCATGCCGTTAAATGTAGCGAACCTAAATTCGGGTAGAAGATCGGTCCCTGCGACAAGAGGTCCTCTCGAAGGGGAAGACGTCAGGGTTTATCGGCAAGGAGGGAGACTAGGGATGAGTGCCATACTCTGCATGGCCACGAGAATGACGCGCAGACCTTCGGACCAGATTGAGTGGAATGAGCGGAAGAGGAGGGAACTCGTAAGGAAACGTGAACTGCATCGCTCGCAGATAGTGAGAAAGACCTGTGGATGCAGAGCCCATTCGCCGGGATAGAGTCTCTCTCAGCTGAAAAAGTTGGCGATCCAGTTGTCGATGCCAGGGATATGAACTGCGGACAGAGCTGGAACATGGCTCTGCCCAGGAGAGGATGAATGCTGCTTCCGACATGGCTACAGGGCTCCAGGTGCCACCCTGGTAGTTTAGATACGCGACTGCCGTGTAATTATCTGATTGAACACGAACTGAACACCGCCGGAGACGGTCTGTCCTATGAACCAGAGAAAGACAAATCGCCCGCAATTCCAGAATATTGATTGGAAGTTGGCGTTCCTCGCGGGATTGTCCAGAACTCCCCCCAGCCCCAGAGACTGGTGTCCGTTGTCAACACTGTCCAGCGGAAGGGAAGGAAGGAGCGGTCCAACAACAGCATCGGAGACACCAACCACCACCGAAGGTCTCGGCACATCGGGGCAGGGAGGCTGGGGAATGGTCCCAAATTGACAGAATGCACAGCTGAAGAGCACCGGTATGGAACTGAGCATAGGGCACTGCTTCGAAGGAAGAGACCATGTGGCCCAGAGCCCTCATGCACTGGCGAATGGGAAGAGGCTGAGTCCGCAACAAAGGGAGGATATGACGACGGAGAGTTTGTCCGGGGGCAAGAAAATCTTGGCCCGATCTGGAGGTTCAAAACCCATCCGAAGCGTTCCAGGGTGTCGTGGACGATGCACAGGCTGTCCGCCGTTGCCTGGAATGACAGACCCTTGATCAGGATATCATCAAAGTACGGAATCGCCACTATCCTCCTGGTATGAAGCAGAGCCATGACTGAGGCCAGAATCTTGGTAAAGACTCTGGGAGCTGTGGAAAGACCGAACGGAAGGGCCACAAACTGGTAATGAAAAGGTCCCACTGCGAACTGAAGATATTTCTGGTGACCGACGCAGAGGGGAACATGGAGGTAGGCGTCCTTGATGTCTATCGAGGACAGGTATTCCCCCGGGTCCATGGATGCAATGACCGAACGCAGGGACTCCATTTGGAAGCGGTGGAGCCGAATGAATCGTTTGAGGGCTTTGAGGTCTAGGATGGGACGGACCGTACCCTCCTTCTGGGGGACTACAAAGAAATTGGAGTAGAATCTGCAAAAATGGTCTTGAGGTGGAACTGGGACAGTCACACAGAAGACACTCGTCATGCAGAGGAAGACTTGGAGCCCTGCTGGCGAGGACACCAGGGAGGGCAAGGCTTGAAAGATGGTTTGCGCTTCTGCTCTGGGGCAGATTTGTTATTTGGCCGCTTCAGGCTAGAGGAACTGCAAAAGGGCTGAAAAAATAGGTTTGCACTTTTAAGATCTGTTGAAGCCCGTCCTGCTCTGTGGCAAATGGGTGCTTTTACCACCTGTAGCAGAGATGATCTCATCCAGATGCTTGCCAAAAAGTCTGCTACCTGCAAAGGGGAGGGACGTGAAGGCCTGTTTAGAAGCATTATCGACCACCCAGCAAGATAGCCACAGGGTACGGCGAATAGCCACCAAAAGGGCCAAAGAGCAGGCCAAAAGCCTGACCGCGTCCAGAGAGACCTCACAGAAGTAAGAGCTGGCATGGGAAAGTTGCACTGCAATATCTAAAAGTTCCTCCGGGGAGTCCCCAGAGACGAGGCCCAGACGTAGCTTGTTTGCCCACTCGGTCATACCCTTGTCGAAGCAAAAACCGGCGCAGGGCAAAGGATTCCAATTTCTTATCCCTTGGGTCAGAGAAGGAAGCCCCATCCGCCATAGGCAAGGTGGTATTCTTAGCCAGGCGGGATACCGGAGGGTCAACAATAGGAGAGGACGACCACCTCTTTGTCAAATCCTCTGGAAAGGGATATAAGACATCAAGCGTTTTGGTAAAGCAAAACGCCTGTCAGGGAAGTTCCATTCCTTGCAAAGGGAGGAATCAAACCCCGAATGGTTGGGGAACATTTGGCAAACGATGGGATCGCCTGAAGGAAAAACCAGAACCGGCAGAGGAGCTAGCAGGGTCCTCAACCTGTAAGGTTTCTATAACCGCTGCGATGAGATTGTCTACTATAGCGGACAGTTTGGAAGACTGTAAGACAAAGTCAGCGTCTGGTAAACTTTTCCTCAGAACACGCCTTTCTAATAAGGACACGTCAAAGCGAGACTCCCTAAGAGGTGGCGGGGAAGTGGATGAAACTGGAGACGCAGACACCCTTTGAGGAGAGGGTGGTCTGGCCCGTTTTGCAGGACGGCCATGATAGGGGGCAGCAGAGGGGTGCCCAGAGTCTGACTGGTCAGAGGGTGGCAGCGCAGCTAAACGCCCTGGCATGTCCCTAATAGCCCTGTTGGAATGGGAAACGTGCCGCACCATCTTAGACAGAGAGCGCACCCACTCCGGCTCTACCATGGGCTGGGCAGGAGGAATGATTAGGACAGGGTCAAAGCCACTTGGTGGTGGAGCAGAGGGGGTCCGACTGACCGGATGGGAATTTTGAGCGACAAGAAGCACATGCAAAACATTACACGGAAGTGACTGCTGGCTTAGGGGCCTGGGATCTGGGTTCAGACATAGTGAGTACCTGTGATGAAAGGAAGAGGGGTAAGCTAGACCCTGTAGGAAGGAGGGGAAAGTTTACCCGGCCTGTGCCCCTTACTGCAGCCTGTTCGGAGAAAACCTGGTGCCAGAGTACGCAGAGGTCCTACTGAGCAGGAGATGGGCGGAGTCAGAGAAACCAGCGTGAAAAATTTGCAATAGGAAGCCAGATGAAAGAGGGGGGGGAAGTGGGGAGAACTCATGCCCCGCCCGTGAAAAAGAAAAAGGAGCGCATCAACTGACTCCCCAGGCCTCTCCCCCACACCCCCAGTACAGTGGTGGTGCCGCAAGGAGCCCTGGCCGAGTGGAAGTATCCGTGGTGAGCAGATTGGAAGTAGGCCGCAGTAGAAGCCGGGGCCTCAAATTACAAGCGGCCCCGGCAGAGGAGAATAGCGGAACTCATGATGAAACAGGTGGCGGGTGGGCAGGCAGCGCAGGGGTGGTTTAGGGCTTGGAAAGTAAAGAGGGATTCCCTTCACCCCATCCCCATGGGAGAGCCGACATGCAGCTGTTAAAGGGGTTGTCTGGGTTCAGAGCTGAACCTGGACATATCCCCATTTTCACCCAGGCAGCCGCCCTGACTTGAGCATCGGAGCAGTTCATGCTCCGATGCTCTCCTTTGCCCTGCGCTAAATCACACAGGGCAAAGGTATTTTCTGGAGTTTTGGTGACGTACCGGGCTCTCTATAGGGCTGCCAGGAGGAGACTTCCGCCCAGTGGTGAGCCCAGTGACGTCACCAGCACTGAAGGGTGGGCTTTAGCACTGCCCTAGCCTGTAAAACGGCTAGGGCAGCACTAAAGCGCACCCATCAGAGCCAGTGATGTCACCGAACACACTGCTGGGAGGAAGCCTTCGCCTAGCAGTGTGTTATTGTAAATAAAAGAGCCCTGTGCGATCCAGCACAGGGCAAAGGAGAACAACGGAGCATGAAATTCTCAGATGCTAACATCAGGGGGGCTGCCTGGGTGAAATTATGGGTATGTCCGGGTTCAGCTCTGAACCCAGACAACCCCTTTAACTCTTTCGTGGGGGCCATCCTAGCAAGTAACCTGTGAAGGGTGAGGGTCTTCTGCCCCCCTGGTTCCAGCCGGGTCACCACCTTCGGAGTGCGGCCCCTTGGGGAGGGCCGCCACACCGGAACAGAGGGGACTTGTTGTGGGAAGCCGTGGCGACCTGAAGGCTGGCAGGATGCAGAGGCTTTAAGAACCTCTTGTCCTCCTTGTCTTCTGGAGACCGGAAAGGAGCAGCGGGCTTGGGGACCCCTTGGTCTCCCGTCTCCTGGGTGGGAGTGCAGGCAGCTAGGACTGCCTGTAATCCCGCTGAAAGAAAGGAAAAAATAAAATAAAATAAATAAATCAGCAGACCTGCAAAGCAGAGAAGGTCTGCCTCCTACGGACACCAAGCTAAAACCGTTTTAGCTTAGTCCCTGTAGGAAGGGTATAGCTGGAGGAAGGAGCTCACACTTTTGTGCTTAGTGTCGCCTCCTTGTGGCAATAGCTATACCCAAGATCAAGCCTGTGTCCCCCAATCATACGGATAAGAAGAGGAGAACTTTAAATAAGGTGATGAAATTTTTGCCGGGAGTTCTACTTTAATATATCCCGCCACCTTCACTGATCTGTTGTTGGAAAAGACTGTGATGCTCAGATGAGTTCTGCGGCCTCATCCTAGTCCTGTGACATCACGCCCATCTCATTTAAGTCAATAGGATGGCGCTGCAATACCAAGTACAGCCACTATACAAAGTAGGACTTGTGCTTGGTACAGTATAAGGAGGCTGGGGGTTCCAGGAATCGGACCCACACTGAACAAATATTGATGACCTATCCTAATGATGGCAGTGAGACAACCACTTACATATTCTAGCGAGAGCGGGGGATTCGGCAAAATACAGTTGTTTGCAAAAATGTGACTTATTCATTTTAATCAACGAGTCATCCATTTGTTCCACCACTACACCCTCTGAGTCTTACCATGCATGTCATCATGTGGAGGACTGTGCGCGATAGTGCGGTTTTCTTCGTGATGCTCAGTGCTGTTGACATCGGTTTCAGTGGGAGGAGGCCTACATTCCAGGATTTTACATGTATAAACACAACGTTTCCGGGCATCAGTCGTACTCCAGTACACTCGAGAACATCTACGCAGGAAAGGGAGGGTGAGGGGACAAAACTTGTCAAAATGACGCTGAGAGACGAGGGTCAGGGATTAGAGTCAACACAATAAGACTGGTCTAAGAATGCCATCTACACACAGATATTTTATCAGGTTTAGAGCAGGAAGGGATTTTCAAACGTCGACCAACTACTCTCACCTGGTATTATAATGTTTACAGGATGTTTTAAAGAGGAGCCATCACCTCCCCTGACAGGTCTGTTTTAGTAACTACTGTAAGAAAGATTCTGGAGCATCTAATGTCTCATTCCTCTATTATTCATGCTAGAAGTTACGAAGTAATTACCAGTCTGCAATGAAGGTCCAGATTGGTGTCACCAATTGGAGGGTGTCCCTGTACAGTCTTGCATTATCCAATCAGTGCTGCCAGTGCCAGACTGTGCAGGGACACACCCACACTGGTAACACCCATCTGGACCTTCGCTGTGAACTGTGGCTAATTTATTATTCCTGCTAGAAGTTATGAATAAAGAAATGGCAAAAAACTAGAGTCATGAAAATAGATGCTTCAGAATTATTACATGGTGGATGCAAGTAGTTACTAAAACAAAAAGATGTCAGGAGAGGCTAGAGGTCCTGGTTAAGCTTTTGGATATATGCATGTTGGTCTCTACATGCACCTTATTATTATGAGGAAGTGAGAAAGGGTGCTTCCGATAATCAATATCAGTAAGAGATGGTTCACTTTTGTGTTCAACGGATCCGTCAGGCTGTTCACTGAACCTGGTTCAGCCAGATACTGACGCTCCACGCCGGACCCCAATTACTATAATGGGATCCAGCCAGTTTCTGGGACGAGTGACGAATTTCGGCCAGACAAAAAACTTGGCATGCAAATGTAAATGATCAAAATCAAAAGTTTCTTTGACCCTCTCGAGAATATGACCATATGAGTAATAATTCACACGCAGCAGATTTGTTACAGAAAACCATGTGCTGGACGCCAAAACAACCCCAGTCAGATGAAAGCCACTGATATTCAGCCACAGAAACTTCTGAAACATCTCTGCGGTGTGTGGATAGACCACCTATGTCACAGTGAAGTAACCTCCCTTTGTCATGTATTTTTATGGCAACCTGCACCAATGAGTCAAACTATCAGATATACACAGTAAGGGGGAAATAAACGACATACTGATAACCGATGGGAAATAGCTTCTCCTCACAGTCTGATAAGTCACTGAGGATGCCAAGACAATCTACCGTCATGGAACCTATGTAAGAAAAAAAATAAAGGAGATACATCATAGTTTCTTCCCCATTTATGTTTAAAGCGAATTCAGAAATATAAAATAATTTATAGAGTTGGAAAAAGGTCACAAAATAACTCAAAATTAAATAAAATAAGTCAGAAAATGTATTTCTGCAAAGTAAACTTAAAAGTAAACATTGCCCAAATTTTTTTATTCTCCGACTTGTTAGGTGCATGATGTAATTTCTCATCAGTGACTGAATTTGTAAGTTATAACCTCTTGTCTGATCCTCAGCTGTGTCATGTGACCAACTCTCTGATCGCCAACCGAAACAGGAGAGGAAGCCAGTTACTGCTCTGTTCATTCCTACAAGGCCTCATGCACACGGCCGTTGAAGTTGAATGGGTCCGTCCCGCTGCACGGATGTTGCCCGTGCATTAGCGAACGCAATTGCAGTCCCCAATGAATGGAACGGCTGCACAACGGCCGTGTGCATGAGGCCCAAGACTGACACTGAGGCTCCCATAGGAATACATAGAGAAACTGGCTTCCTGTAAACACATAAGATGCTGGTGTCAGTTGGAGAGTCTGATTGCTGGTCACAAGACACAGCTGAGGATCAGAAGGGAGAGAACAACTCACAAATACAGCCACTGGTAAGAAAATGACATTCACTACAGATTACATCATGTACCTTTGTAGCAGGTCAGAGAAGAAAATTTTTTGCAGGAGATCTTCTTTAAAAGAGGTTTTCCAGGAACTAAATATTAATTACGTATACACAGGGTAGGTCATCAATATGCGATTCTTGGAGGTCCGACTCCTGCCAATCAGCTGTGGTCTCCATCGTTTACCAAGCACAGCGCCGTACATCGTATAGTGGCTGTGTTTGGTATTGCTTCTCAATCCCATTCATTTCAACGGGACTGAGCTACCTATCAACGCTGCACTCGCCATAAAATCCTTTCTTTATTCATGAATCCAGAATAAACTGTCTTTGAAGTGAAAGATGCCAAACAGAGGTGACGGACATTTTGCGCTGACTCAGCACTTCAAAGCCTATGTATTTTATGGATTCATGAATAAAGAAAGGATTTTATGGTGAGTGCCGCATTGTTTCATCTTTTGGAGACTTGACTGTGAAGTATTGGATGCAGAGCACTACTTATCCATTGCTTGCCGTCCCAGGACAAGTTTCATAGAGATCGATGGTATCGCAGTGATAGGCGCAGAGGAAGGTAGTGCCGACATATTTACTTTTTTGAAGTAACTGAGATACATACAACGAATGTCACGTCACCGGCTGAGGAAGAGTCGTCTTCAAACACCTGTTTGGCAAGGGTGTTGTGAGTCGGACCTCCACTTATCGGATACTGATGACCTATCCTGAGGACAGGTGCTCAATACTAAAATCCTGGAAAACCCCTTTAAAATGTGACGTGTTTAGTTACACACATATCATAATTATCTATACAATAGAAACTATGGCGTGTGATCAGTATACGATGGATGGCTCTTTACATGTTGTTGTCCAACATCACCTTTTTGAAATATAATGGTAACAAAAAGGATGCCAAAGTGTAGAACACAAGGCTTTTTCCCAAAAATATCTTTCTTTTTTACAATAAGATATGCATCCATCTGAAGCATCCATTTAACGTATATGTCCCGTATAGCAAGTCAAGATCTGAACAGGTTTACCTGCTGTCTTATGGCAAATCACAGACCACATATTGGGCAAACAAGTCACAATCAGCTCTGCTACATCAAAAGTAGGAAAGCAGCATTAGATGACACTTTTTGGAGGATAATTTTCAGCTTCGTCTGACATTTCTAAAGGCTCACCTATCATCATATGAATGCTGTCTGGTTCCAGACCGTTCAGGAACTTCCTGCGCAAATTAATCCCTTCAAAGTCCACAACCACTCTTCTAAAAACCTCAAAGTTATTATCAGACACAACCTGCGAAGGGAAGCAGAAATGGCGTCTGAATTTTCATGTGAGTGAGCAGGAGATACATTGGGCGCTTTTTACATAGAACTGAAAAGCTTTTTGAAGTCATGAGAGCAAAGTTATCAAAAATTCAATTCGGCTGTTTCGCCAAATTTCCCGAAGAATTCGAAGCACATTCTTTTGTATGTAGTGGGCGCAATGGCAAGAGAACGGTGATCGTGAAACCAGGCCAGCACGTGATTTTGCGTGGTTTCTTCAATCAAGATGGCCGCAACGGCCTCCCCGGTTCGGACGCAAACTTCCCCACTTGGCCAGACCTGTAAAGGAAGGATGACTTGCTGCCTCCCAGTGCTGGCTCTCCTCTATGGGAGGCAGGCACAGATCCTCGCTGTAGACATCCAGTTTGACACTGCCTGCAGTCAGTAACCGCAGTGGTTACCGGCTACCCTTACATCATGACTAATTGTAACATGAGGCAAGGGGATCCAGTCTCCGTCTAGACCAGTGATTTGTCAAACTGGAATTTTTCAGGGTGGGATACCAGAGGAGCATCCGAGGCCTGAAAGAGAAGGAGGGGGAGCCAGCATTGGGAAGCAGGTAAGTAAGCTTGCATCCCCCATTCTTGCACAACCCCTTTAAGGCCTGACATTATCCTTAAGAGTCCCTGTACACTTTTGTGTAATGTCAATAGAGTTGTAGTCGCCACACAACAATTACTTTCTATAATGAAGCCGGCATGCTGAAATGAATAAAATCAGGATGACAGGAAAGAAGAGCAGCAGGGAATTGGTGGAAATGTCTTTCTTTTTAAACCCGTTGCAATCTGTCTTTTTTCCTATTTGAATAAACTCACCTCCCCCTTGATCAGATCTCGGTGTTTCTGGCAGTAAACTTTCTTATCCTCTAGAAACACACAATTCTTAATCCTCGAGCACATGAAGTGGTAATTACTCGTGCAGGACGTCAGGCAGCAGCCCACGGTGGCACCCAGCTTCTGGCAGTGCTCGCACCTCTGGAGAAACAGATACATTTTTAGACAAATGAGTTCTTTGCAATTTTCCTCGCTAGAAGCAGGTGCTTATAAACATTGTCATCTTACCAGCTGCTTCCCTCTGATCACCGCCATGTGCACGTTTTTGAGAGAACCATCATCCTCCTCAAACACCTCTGCTGACCACAAAGCACAGTTAATGTGAGTCCACTCATCTTGACCAATGTACAGAAGACGCCCAGCATCCTGTAAAGAGAAGGGGGCTAATGATCTACCACTCATTTATGTTATGATAAACTGAGCAACTTTCAAATTCGGGGTGAAAAAAAGTGCTGATTATAAAGAAGTCAATGTTATAATAAAAAATAAAAAAAGAACCTGCCAGGTGATCTGCTGTCTTATCTGAGAGCAGCCCATGATAGAGAGAGAAGTTAGGCCTTTATCATTTGGAGCAGGATTTCTGAACAGGACTCCTAGGAGAGACAGTCAGAGTCCTGACTACCCGGCCTACATAGTATGATTGACAACATTCTGTGTACATATGGTTGTTATTTCTGAACTGGATTATTAGACTTTCTGGATCATTCTGGATCATTGATTACACTAAACACATACTGTATATAGAGGATGGAAAGCTTACATTAATCTACTGCTTTTATGTCCTGGTGTCTTAGATACTCACATTTGCATTGTCATCCCCATACTTCAGACACAGAGCGCACTGTCGATTATCCTCCACACCAGGCGGAGGCGGCAGGTCTGCATTCTCGTCCCTGCTGTGATCTAAGATGATCGGAAAAACAATCACAATTTTAAGCAAATTGTCTGGCGGAAAGTCAACTTAACCCATACACATCAACCATTTTAATTATGAACTCAATGTAAGACTAATTCCAGATGAGGCAGATAATTTGGGTGGATTTGGTCTTGAAAATGTTGAAATCCATTGTCAAAAAATCCACAGCGCACTCACGTTCCCGCTTGGGTTATTTCAGCTACGTGCAGGTGGGGTTTTGACAGCTCCATCCATGTCTTCTACTATAAATTTCACTGAATTTTCAGAGCAGAATCCAAACCACAAAATATTAAGAAAAGCCGCCACACCTAGACTTAACCAAGACTCCTACAAGCTGGAAAATGGGACACAGCATCTTAAAATGTAAAAAATAAATTCCTGCTTTCTGTTGTATGGTTGGATTCTCTCAAAATGTGCTATTCACCAACACTGCATGTCCCAGGATAGCCCAGCTTGAGATGATAATTTAGAGGGGCTTTCTAGGATTTAAATACTGTTAACTTATCCTGAGTCAATAATACCAGATCGGTGGGGGTCCAACTACAAGCTACCTTGCCGATCAGCTGTTTGAAAGGGCCACACCACTGGAATTGAGTGCTGCAGTGTCTTCATATACCCAGCAGAGCACCAATCATCATATGGTGGCAGTGCTTGGTATTGCAGCACAATCCCATTGGTTTAAATGGGACCATGTGACTGAGGGAAGGAACATCACAGGCCGAGAAAGCTGAATGGCGGGAGTGCCCAGAGTCAGGCGCCTGCGTAAGATATTTAGGACTGATCAATAGGTCATTAATATTAAACTCCCAGAAAACCCTTTTACGTTTCCAAGTCCTTAGCCTTTTTTGATTTTACTTGTATTTTGATTAAATCCTACACTTTTACAAACCTGTTGTTGGTGGAGGATAATGTGTGGGTGGTGGAGACTCCGGATCACCTGGAGATTTGGGTTTTGGAGCCGGAATAATATTCTTTATTAGTGAAGGCTGGACAGCCAAGCTATTCTCCCTCTCCTGCCACTGCGCATAGTTGTGGTCCAGTGATGGCGGCAGTACTGCATTTGGTAACATGCTGCTGCTGTAAAAAAAACACAGACATTAAAGCATCTTAACTACAATAAAGTGCTTGCCTATGGTTTCTAATGTGCCCAATGGGAGGTTTGGCATCATAGGGATTTATGACGACGTTAGCTTGGGTCATTACACTTGTGATCCAGCAGGGATCTGTGGCTGTAATACAGATGCTAAAATGCACCCACATTACAGCCATCTGAATGAGGCCTACATATTTTACCTCCTCAAAGCAAAAAACTTACTTGCTAGCAACCTTATTTGGTTCCCAAAATCTGGACTTCTTTACGCTGAACCACGGGAAAACACGCTCCATTTGCTAGAGAAAAGGATAAAGTGATCAAATGAGCAGATGTAAAAAGATCTATGAAATCAGCAGCCACCACTGGAGAAGAAAGACTATGCAACCTAATGGGGTACTTTCACACTAGCGTTATTCTTTTCCGGCACTGAGTTCCGTCCTAGGCGCTCAATACCGGAAAAGAACTGATCAGTTTTATCCTAATGCATTCTGAATGGAGAGCAATCCGTTCAGGATGCATCAGGATCTCTTCAGTTCAGTCTTTTTAACTTTTCAGGACGGAGATAATACCACAGCATGCTGCGGTTTTATCTCCGGCCCAAAAAACTGAACACTTGCCTGAATGCCGGCATTTTTTCCCCCATAGGAATGTATTAGTGCCGTATGAAGCATTCAAATTGCCGCATTGATGGAGTCTGTATTCCGGTCTGCGCATGCGCAGACCTTTAAAAATGTGGAAAAAAAAAAAATACTGGACCCGTTTTGCCTGATGACACCGGAAAAATGGATTCGGTATTGCAATGCATTTTTCGGACTGATCATGCATTTTTCAGACTGATTAGAAAAAAAGACCAAAGATGGCCCAATTATGAGAGTGGGGGGTAAGTGCCCACTCAAAAAATAATATAAGACAATGGGCCACCTAAACAAATAACTCGTTACAAAGCTCCTGAGTATATCAAGCGAGAAAATAGAAAACAGAGCTCACACAGTACCATTGTAAAACATATATAATTTTTATTGTAATATGATTAAAATACGTATAATAAGCCGTTAAAGATGAAGAATAAGCGAAAAAAATCGCCATCCTGGCGCTGCACACGTGATGTGATTACAACGTATTTAAATATACGATAAGTTATGCATATAAAAGGATGAGACTCAACAACATTGACCACATTGCTAAGGTGCTAAAAACGAGATTTTTGTATAACTTACCAGTAAAATCTCTTTCTCGCTCTTCCTTGGGGGACACAGAAGACCTTGGGTATAGCTCAGCTCCATAGGAGGCGTGACACTAAGTGAAAACTGTGAAGCCCCTCCTCCACAGCTATACCCTCAGCCTGGAGAGAGAGACTGCCAGTTGCGTGTCCAAGTAGTGAGAAAAGGCAAAGTCCAACAAGTGGAAACAACAAGCCAACTACCCAACGGGTAAACAAAACTCGGAAACCGTGCAGAAAAAAACCAATGAATGGGTGGGTGCTGTGTCCCCCAAGGAAAGAGCGAGAAAGAGATTTTACTGGTAAGTTATACAAAAATCTCGTTTTCTCGCCCAATTTCCTTGGGGGACACAGAAGACCTTGGGACGTTCAAAAGCAGTCCAAGAGGGGAGGGACCACAGCACCAAGGCGAAGCACCCGAAGGCAGCAAGGAAATTCCGCCAGCAAAACCAGGCGGCCCAAGGCAGCAGCCGCCGAAGCCAGAGTACGCACTCTGGAGAACCTGGTAAGGAGTGCAAGGAAGACCGTGGCCACCCTGCACAATGGCATGGCCGAAGCCCAATGCCTCCGGCCGCGGAGGCACCAACCGCTCTGGTGAAATGAACGGTGACACCAAAAACAAACCCCTGACTTGATGCAGCAACCTCAGCAACAGCCATTTGGTTAAAGCGGAGGAAAGCACCCAGGAGCAGTCAACCTTAGCGCGGACCTCCCGGAACACAAGAGACCGAGCGTCGACAAGAGTCGGAGAAGTCCAAGCAAAAAAACCGCAGACACTGCAAGTAACAGAGTCCCAGTCGCAGGACCAGGCCAGACTGGAGAAGACAGAATCATGGGAAGAGAAAGGCCGAGTGGGGGAATGCCCAGCTTCCTAAAGAACCCCAGGTAAGATCCGAAATCAGACAACAGAACCTGGACGAAGCACGGCCGGGAGCGAACACTAGCGTGCTCGCTGGACTCGTCTGGGCAGGCGGGAGGAAACCCAATGCGAGCAGGCGCAGATCAGTGGCACGGGCAAAAAGGTTGGTAAAACTGGTCCCGTCGGCCCCCGAGCAACGCCGTCCCGTATCCACACGGAGTGGGGGAGCAGAAGGACAAACGGAAGGAACCGAAAGCGACCCGGCCAGCATCCAGACGCCAGGACAAGGCAGGCTAAAGTCCCTGTCATTATACACCACAGGAAGGTGTTCTACAGTCCCGGAGTGGGGACTTGAAGGGTAATCTTGACAGAAGTAGTCCCGCCAGGTTACCGAGAAGGTAAGTCCAAGCAGGACCATTGCCCAGAATGGAAAAAATAATCTGCACCCAGCGGGAGGACAGAATGCAGCAACCCGGTAAACAGGCACACAGCTAGTACCGCCAGTGTGAACAATGGAGACAGTATGAGGCCATAAGGAACACCGGAACCATCCATATGAACAACCATGTTCTCCCCAGAGGGGAGGGCAGCGAAGGAACAGCCCCTGAAGCCTGGCCGGGGCAGAAGCCACATTGGAGTAAAACTGTCCCAGCGGAAGCCAAAACAGAGCAGTCGAGAAAAAACAGTAGAGAAGACGGATGACACCCTCCAACCGAAAGGAGGAGTGGGCAACAGGGAAGCCATAGGACCGCTCAAAAGCAGAACTCCGCTACTCCGAGATGTCCGGCTCACCAATTCGCAGAAGGCGAATACCCTAATGAACCGAAAGTGGAGGTCCCTGGGACCTGGGTAATCGAGCACCCAAGAGAAGTTGGGCGACCTGCTCGAAAAGAGCGGCTAGAACCCGGTAGCAAAACAAACTGAAGCACGGAGGGTGCAACAGGAAGAACTCATACCAAAACGCATCCAAGAGGAGGAATGGCAATAGGCGAGGGAACCGCAATCCCGCCAGAGCCAACGTAGACTTCGAGGGACGCTGGAGAAAGCACTCTCGACCATGTGACCGCTTGCGCTGGGAAGCAATGCCACAGGGGAACTAATGGGTACGCATCTAGGAACCACGAACACTCCCCAGGCGGAAGGGCCAACGAACATGGTGGACACCGTCACAACGGAAACACAATATACCCTCCGAACAGAGAATGGATACCACCCAGCTCGCTGCAGTAGAGAGCAAATAGAGCCCGACCAGGTCAGGTGAACAGAAAGATCTCTTCAGAGAAGAGTGCCAGGCTGGCGGCAATCATCGTATCCCAAGAGAAAAACGGTATGTCGCAGGAAGAATGGAGGCATACGTACAAGCAGCCCCGTAAGCAGTGAGAAAGCCAACCCACCTACGGAGGGAGAAGGCATACACGGCCTAACAACGCACAGAGTGCACAAGAGCGTCCGCCCACTGCAAAATAGTCACTCAGCGAAGAGGGCCAGCCACAGAGTCCCACAGAATCCACGGAAGTGCAAAGTGCAACCGGAAGGGGGGGATATACACAAGACTAGTATGGCATGCGATGGAACGCAAGCAGTCCGCCCAGAAGAGAGGGAAATGTACTTGGTAAAAATTGCAGACAGCAAGCGTGCAAAGCCCGCCCCACAAGGGGGTGATGCCCAAGACCAGTACCTACTTCAGAGAAGTAGGACATACCATATCCCGCCCAGAAGAGGGCCATGCACATGGCCACACAGCATCCAGCAGGACGTCCACCTAGTGAAATGGGGACATGCACAGGGTTATCCTAGCATTAAGTGAGTGCAATAATCCACCAAACACCGAATTTCGTGAGAGTACAACTACTCCGCCAATCAATGGGGACAAGTACAGGTCCAGCACAGCATATACAAGGACAGTTGTGAGTCCTGTGAGCATACAAAATTCCACCCATGGAATGAGGGGTGGTCACGCACAAGGCCAGCACCGTATCCAATGGGAGTGCAAGTACTCCACCCATCTTAGAGGCCAGCAACAATCTGGTGAGAGTGCAGTATGCTGCCCAGAAGGGGGAGCCATGCCCATGGCCAGTATTGCAACCAGGGAGAATGCGAGCACCCCGCCATGGATGGGGGTCATGCACCTGGCCAGCAGCATACTGGCGAGAGAACAAACACAGCCAGTGAGAGTGTGTGTATGTTGCCTGAGGAAAGGAGACCTGCCCATGGCCGTCAGCGAATCCAGTAAGAGCGCCGTACACAGCCCACGGAAGGGGGAACATGTATATGGCCGGCAGCGGATTCAGTGAGTAGCAAGCACCCCACCATGGAAGGGGGTCATGCACACGGCCAGCAACTTACCGGCGAGAGAACGACTCTAGTCAGTGAGGGTGTATGCATGGCGCCTGAGGGAAGAAGGCATGCCCAAGGCCGGCGGCAAATCCAATGAGAATGCAGCATACCGCCTATGGAAGGGGGTTATGCACATGGCCGGCAGCAAATCCAGTGAGTGCAGAATTTCGCCTACGGAAAGTGCTTTCTGGCCGGCAACGAATCCAGTGTGAGTGCAGCTTTTCCCTATGGAAGGAGGCCGTGCACATGCCCAGCACCATAACCGATGAAGTGCAGTATTCCGCCTATGGAAGGGGGTCATGCACAAGACCGGCAGCGAATCCAGCGAGTGCAGCATTCCGCCTATGGAAGGGGGTCATGCACAATACCGGCAGCGAATCCAGTGAGTGCAGCATTCCGCCTATGGAAGGGGGTCATGCACAAGACCGGCAGCGAATCCAGTGAACGCAGCATTCCGCCTATGGAAGGGGGTCATGCACATGGCCGGCAACAAATCCAGTGAGTGCAGCATTCCGCCTATGGAAGGGGGTCATGCACATGGCCGGCATCAAATCCAGAGTGTGCAGCGTTTCGCCTATGGAAGGGGATCACGCACATGGCCGGCAGCGAATCCAGTGAAAATGCAGCGTTCCCCTATGGGAGGGGGTCGTGCACCAGACCAGCACCGTATCTGGCGAGAGTGCAGATTCCATCTATGGAAGGCGGACATGCACAAGACCGGCAACTAATCCAGTGAGTGCAGCATTCCGCCTATGGAAGGGGGTTGTGCACATGGCCTGCAGCGAATCCAGTGAGTGCAGCGTTCTTGTGCACATGGCCAGCACCGTATTCGGTGAGATTGCAGTATTCCACCTAAGCAGGGGGTCATGCACCAGGCAAGCCCGCAGCCTGAGAGAGTGCAGTATCCCAAGAAGGGAAACATGCACCAGCCGGGGAGTGCGACACCATGCCGCTTATGGAAGGAGCATGCATACAGCAGCACTACTGAGATAAGGCTGCAGCGTCTCATGCACATGGCCGCGCACCAGAAATCCGTTAGTTATCCATTTTAATTTAATTCTAAATAAAACAGCCTCTCTGAGGCAGAAAGAGGGGCCACCATACAGGTGCCCAGCATCTTAGAGAAGTAGGGAGCCATACAGGCCCATCGGGAGCCGCCGGTACCCGAAGGGTTAACAGACATCCGACCTGGGGAAGGAGGCGGCGCCGATCCCCTGGGGGCGGGGAACCTACAGGCGGGAAGAATTCGCGCCTGGAGAAGTTCCCGCCCCCTCCAACAGAGGCCGGAAGTTTGCGGCCTAGTAGGCCGTGAAGCCGGGGCCTAAATTTTTTGCGGCACCCGGCTGACCGGGGCCGCACAGGAAACCGGAGTGGACTGCCTGTGCATACCGGCCGCGGAAGCCACCCCGCGGACCGGAGAGTCAGGGAGCCCGGGTGGAGCGACGGAATGCGGCCCAGTAGGCCCGAAGCCTGGGCCAAAATTTGCGGCGCCCGGCCGACCGAATTCGTCGACGGCCGGCCGGAAACGGTGGAGCAACGTGCTCAAGCCAAACGCCCTACCCCGCAGGCCAGAACAGTCGGGGGCCGAAGGAGCGCCGGAGGTGCGGCCCAGCAGGCCGGGAAGGAGCACTGCAGGTGCGGCCCAGCAGGACGGGAAGGAGCGCCGGAGGTGCGGCCCAGCAGGAAGCCTGCAAAATTTACCACACCGCCGTCAGGAACGGGTCCCCGGCCCAGAGCAGCGCATCGGTAAGGGGAGGGGGGGACCCTGAGACCGGGTGCCTGTGCAGATGAGAGTACAGCGTTCCCAGGAGGGACGCTGATAGGTGAAGGGAGGCGATGTGGCTGCCTATTTGCAGCATTCTGCAGCTAGCGTGGGGGCTGCAATGTCCCATGAAGGCCAGGAAGGGAGGAGAGGGAGCAGGGAGTAGAATGTCGCCCTGCAGCACCCCAGGGGCCAGCCTAGGTTCAGTAGTGACAGAAGGGTCCAGAGGCCCAGTATGGGGCCCAGGCACGCAGGAGACCATTGGGTGGGGGGTGGGGGACGTAGGGCTGGAGAAGCCACTCTCTTACCACAGCCGTCTTCACCCTCGGTCCATTCCAGCAGGGTCGCCCCTTCAGCTACTGGCACCGTAGTGGCAGGACGCTGGAAGAGGGACTTGGCGTGTGGGCGACCCTTGCGCTGGCGGGATGTAGGGGAGCTGGGCTGCCCTGATCCACCTTGCCTTCTGTGGGGGAGGCAGCAGAGCGGGTGACCGGCACTGGCGCAGCTCAACCCCGGGAGAAACAAAGAGGTCTAGTGCGTCTCTGTTGTCCCCGATGATCTGGAACAAAAAGAAAAGAAAAAAAAGTAAAAATCAAAATTTAAACAAGGAGAAAACAGCCCTGCAGAGCAGGGAGTGTCTTGCCTCCTTGGACACTAAGCAAAAACTGGCAGTCTCTCTCTCCAGGCTGAGGGTATAGCTGATGGAGGAGGGGCTTAACAGCTTTCACTTAGTGTCACGCCTCCTATGGAGATGAGCTATACCCAAGGTCTTCTGTGTCCCCCAAGGAAATTGGGCGAGAAAAAACACATATGTATCATGCTAAAGTGCATAGGCTAGAGTAAATTCACAGTGGCCGCCAGGTGTAAGGGTACTTTCACACTTGCGTTTTTCTTTTCCGACGCTGAGTTCCGTCACAGGGGCTCTATACCGGAAAATAACTGATCAGGCATATCCCCATGCATTCTGAATCGAGAGAAATCCGTTCAGGATGCATCAGGATGTCTTCAGTTCAGTCGTTTTTGACTGATCAGGCAAAAGATAAAACCGTAGCTATGGTTTTATCGCGGACGAAAAAAAACTGAAAACTTGCCTGAATGCCGGATCCAGCATTTTTCCCCATAGGAATGTATTAGTGTCGGATCCGCCATTCAAAGTACCGGATCCGTCCTTCCAGCCTGCGCAGACTGGTAAAAATGTGGGGAAAATAAATAAAAAAATACAAGACGGATCCGTCTGTCCGCGTGACAAGCGGAAAGATGGATTCGTTCTTGCAATGCATTTGTGAAACTGATCCGCATCCGGATCCGTCTCACAAATGCATTCAGTCACATCAAAATCGGCGGACAGTTCCGGATCACACTGCCGCAAGTGTGAAAGTAGCCAGAAAAATCTGATGCCTGATCAGTCAAAAAATGACATGCGTTTGCATACAATTTGCCTGATCAGTCAGTCAGTTCAAACAACGCAAGTGTGAAAGTACCCTAGATAAACTTCACTGGGAAAAAAATTTTAAAAAAAAAGGGGGAGATGCCGTGTCCACCGTGTCTGGATCTGGAACTTACTCTGGTTGGCACACAGGGCAGCAGCAAAGTACCGGCTTTGGTGAAACAAGTATTTATGAATGCCTGGGGGCCCTGATGTGTGTGTGGAATGCGTCTGAAAGCAATCTGAAGGGTAACTCTAGGCTTTCAGAAAATCCCCTCACCGTCAGGTACGGCGAGAAGAAAGTGCACCTTTTGCATATTGTGACTACTGAGCAGCGTGCCACAACAGAGCTGGGAAAATTGGGGACACTGGCAGCTCTATTTTATCTGCAGTACAGTATTTGTGGGCATTGGGAAGCACAGCCAGAATAGTAGGGATCGACCGATATTGATTTTTTAGGGCAGATACCGATAATTTGTGAACTTTCAGGCCGATAGCCTATACCGATATTCTGGGAATTTTCATTTTTGAAAATAAAAAATTCCTACACAAATCTGTGAAAATAAATGTTTATTGTTACGTGTAAATTTTTTGGGGTAAATCTTTCTTTTTCATTTATACTTAATATTTTGGTGTTTTATTCTTATTTTTTTTAACTTTTTGGTTTGTTTTTTTACTAGCCCCCTTAGGGACTAGAACCCTTGTCCTATTCACCCTGATAGATCTCCATCAGGGTGAATAGGAGCGCACACTGTCCCTGCTGCTTTGTGCACACAGCAGCATGGAGCTTTTGTAACTGATCGGAGCCCCAGGATTACACTGCTGGGGCTCCGATCGGAGGAGCAGGGGCGAGGGGATCCTGTGGCCACTGCCACCAATGATTAATACTGGGGGGGGGGGCGCACTGCGCCACCAATGTTTTTAATGTGGGGGTGGGGGGCGCACTGCGCCACCAATGAAGATAAATCTCTCATTTATTCAAATTGAACAGGAGGCGGGAGCTGGCTGCAGAAGGACATAGCCGGCTCCCGACCTCTATGAGCGGTAGCTGCGATCCCCGGCACCTGATGGGTTAACTACCGAGGATCACAGCTATTGTTCATAGAGGTCGGGAGCCGGCTATGTGATTCTGCAGCTCCCGCCTCCTGTATATGAATAAATGAGGAGTTATCTTCATTGGTGGCGCAGTGGCCATAGCCCCTCCCCTCCTCTTATCCTCCTTCCCCTCATTGGCGGCAGCGGCATCACAGGGGGAGGGAGACACTGCTTCCTTCTCCCCTGTGCTGCTGAGGGAACACGGAAAGCGCTGACAGCAGCGCGATCTGTGTTCCCCATAAGCTATCGGAATATCGGCAAAATAAATGTCGATACCGATAACAGTCAAAATCCTCAATATCGGCAAAACCAATAATCGGTCGATCCCTACAGAATAGTATTGGGGTGGCAGCAGGATGGGGAGTTCCTGATGAGAAGGAGGGGAGGATGATGGAAAAGTGAAGAATCTAAGATATCTGTGTGACTAACTCTCCAGTGATGTGACATGGTTGGAAGAAGTCGTCATGATGGTCTAGGACAAATGGAGAAAAAGAGGAAAGACTGTCTGCATCAGAAGAGCCGTCACTGGATGTATTAAGTATGTTGCACTTTACTCTCCTGTATGTTTGGTAGCACTGAAAGACCAGACAGTATACTGAACATAGGGCTGACATCTCACTTCCTCAGCCCCCTCCACCATTATCTAATTAAAGACAACTGGAGAAGAACAAACAGGAGGGTTGAATGAGGCAGCTGGCACTGGTAGCCCCCACAGAGAAGCAGCTTCTGGGGTGGCATTTTGTGCTGCTGGGGCAGTATATTGTGCTGCATCCGGGTATTAGGTTCAGCTGAGCCATTATATTACGCTGTTATGTGGTATTTGGTTCTGATGCTGGCCCTGTCTACTCGTGTTGACCCCACCGTTTGTCAATTTGAGCCCGCCTACAGTATGGGGCCACTTATTTTTTGTTTCCACGGCCATTTTAAATTCTCAGTCTTGCCAGTCATATATATTCTTGTGCAATGGGCCAGGAACAATAAGATACCTAGCATCTCTGTGCTCTGTCCCATAGAAGAAATATATATAACGAGGTTGTCCTAGTCAGACCTCCCCCTCTAATATGCCAACTGGTGCTTATAAAGGAAGTGGTCTCAGACTGAGTAACTGGCAATGAAACAAGGTAGTGTCGGTCAACCTTTATAATAAAATGTCGGGCAGAGTTCATGCATAGGTTTTTTTTTGTTTGCTTGTTTTTACATTAAAACAAACAGAAAATAAAATTTCCCAAAATGAGTTTTCCAGACGTATTACCGTACTACACGAATATAAAACTGTCACAGCAAAATTCGCTCACCTTTGTGAAAAAGGATTTCACCATGCTATTGGCCTTCTTCAGCTCTGGCTGACCTCCATCTGCATTCATAGCTGCCTGGATGATCCTCACAATGTCATCACTCATCTCCAACTACAAAGCACACACATGGCTTACATCAATATACTAAGTATCAAAACCCAACTAAATATATTAATATAAAAAAAAATTATAATAATAGAAAATCACATTCTGGGAGGGTTTACCTTATAACCATTACATGATTTGGTAATGGCTACAAATATAGATAAACAGTACGAAAGGGTTAAACATGTCATACGCAGGCTCACCAAAGGTAGCATTAAACACTGGTAGGCCGACTTACTACAAAGCACCATGCTTTTACTATGAATCGCTGAATAGCTTATAAAAAAAAAAAAATGGTTTTAATAAGATCCCGGCATGGTGAGACGTGTCCTCTGGGTGACTTCTGGCTTGTCCCCATACGGCTTGAATGCATAGAGGAAGACCTGTCAATCAAGCAGAAGGGGAAGCTGGAGGGATGCCACCCAGCAAACAATTCCCTCTGTGCCTGGCTTATTTAATACTATATTTTTTCTGAAACGCCACAGTCAAACATAATGCCTGGTAATGAGGGAGCCTGTTGGTATTTCATACCCCTTGTGGTTAGGGCAGATAACCTAACGACAGGTCCTCAAGTAGTAACAGGAGCAATCCTCTACACTTACCACAGAAGTGTACCTTCCAACATCCATCTTCTTCTTCACCCCGTCAAGGTCAAGAGGAGCTGGATCCTCTTGCTTGCCAACTTGTATAAGAACAGGAGGATCGGGACCCTCCGGAGAGCTTCGGGAAGGCATGTTCTCTTCCGGCTCCGGGTTTAAGTCAGGAGGTTTTGCTGACTGAGTACCAAAAAGAATAGGATTTTCTCAATTGCAACAAACCACATCAGCTGTAAAGTATGCATATATACCGACAATGCAGAAGCTAAAAACTAACCACAGAATGCGCACGCCGCCACTAAAACTACGTTCACAGCAGCTTATGGCTTTGGATAAGTGAGAAGAAAGCCATCCATAACAGTGACACAAGCTTCTTAGCATGGGGGTGGACTGCGGAGGTGGATGTAATGTTTCTTTAGATAAATGCACTGAGAATCATCTATATCAGTGGTGGCAAAGTTATGGCACAGGTGCCAGAGGTAGCACTCTGAGCCCTCTTCGTGGGCACCCGCACCCCGGAAAAAGTCTATGGTGTACCAATATGCCTTAGACTTCTCCAGCCATTCATCAGCACAGGGAGCGCTATACACAGCACAGGCAGCGCACTGAATGTAGGCAGGCTATTATAGCTAAGTGATAAAGTACATGGAAGATATGCTATACTGGACTGTAGAATTCAGGTTGAATAGATGTGTTGGCACTTTGTGATAAATATGTGGGTTTTGGGTTACAGTTTGGGCACTCAGTCTGTAAAAGGTTCACCCCACTGATCTATAGCAACATACTAAGCTTGAAGTACCAAAGCACAACCCTCAAATCAGGGAGAACAGCCATATTTAGGCCTTAGTGACACAAATACCACTGCACAACCCTCCACATTTGGGTCTTATACACAAGGAGGTCACTTATGTCTGCGTGCCCAACGGGTTGCAAAAGGACAGCAAACAGACCCACAGAAAGTATATGGTGCACTTGAGACCAAGGGTCTGTGCAGAGATACTACGGCCATGCACTATTATGGCCCATGACCCGGAGACCGCTGGAAACAACGTGCCAACGCTGCACCCTACAGGGGCATTAAAAACAGTGCGTGTTGAATCCACAACACAGGCCATGGTTTTAGGTGTCTGTGTGAATACAACCTTACATGTACTAGCTTGTTTAAAGGGAACCTGTCACAATGAACATGGTGTGAATGAAATGCCCGGAGCATGTTACAAAACAGGAGGAGCTGAGCAGATATATGGGAAAGAATCACTGGAAAGCAGCCCTATCCGTGATTGACGGTCTTCCCGCTAGGACAGTGGTGGCGAACCTATGGCACGGGTGCCAGAGGCAGCACTCAGAGGTCTCTCTGTGGGCACCCGCACTAAGGCATATGGTGTACCAATATGCCTTAGACTTTACCTGCCATTCATCAGTGCAGGGCGCACTATGAACGGCACAGGCAGCACATTGAATGTAGGCAGGCTATTATAGCTAAATGATAGTACATGGAAGAAATACTGTATTGGTATTCAGGGTAAATTGCCGTGTTGGCACTTTGTGATAAATAAGTGGGTTTTGGGTTGCAGTTTGGGCACTCTGTCTCTAAAAGGTTCACCATCACTGCTCTAGGACGACGACTTCTACACAAAAAAGCTGTCAATCACTGCTAGGACCACCTCCTGAATGTTACACTGAATCAATCTGCTCAGCTCCTCCAGCTCTGATGTGCTGCTGGCAGGTTGCACTGCTTCTTCACAATGAATATGAGTATTTAGGTGGTCGATAAAAAAAAAAACGAAGGAAATAATGGCGCCACACACAGCCGAGCTTCTTGCCTCACCTGTCTGTAACGCAGAAGATGGCTAGACGTGCGAGAATTCAGCAGAGCGGTTAGTACGTGTTTAAGAGAAGCCTGTAACTCCTTGGTCAGTGCCAACCTCCACTCTGCGGGGTGGTGATCAGTGCATTTCACACACGTATACGCCACGCTCTCCGGCAAATTTGATAGGATCTCATACATTTCATCTGAAGAGAACACAACATGCGTGTTAATACACATAGGAGGCAACCATAGACTCAAAAATATTACAGCCGTTACTGCGAGGCGTGGATTAGCAACCTTTGGCACTCCAGCTGCTGTGAAACTACAACTCCCAGCATGCAAACATGCTTGGCTGTTCTCACAACTACCATAAAAGTGAACAGAACATTCTGGGAGTTGTGGTTTCAGAACATCTGGAGTGCCGGAGGTTGCTGATCCCTGCTGTGAGGAGTCGCAGTGTCCCATACAGCAGGGCTGTGCACAGTGTCGAAGGGCATACACAGCCCTGCTTGTGCGCGCTACAAATGTAAGAGACACTAAATCCGGACCTTAATTTTGTAGTAACGGCACAAACAACTCAAGCAAGTTTTGAATAGTAATATTTAGCAGCACAACCATAAACTTGCTACTTGTGGCAGGAAGAGGTACAGAAAAACTCTTAAAAGGTTGTGCCACAAAAAAAAAAATTCTGCATTTTTCAAACCAGCAACTGGATCTGAATACTTTTGTAATTGCATGTAATTAACTGAGCTAGTTAACAAAATGTATCCGTATAGCGCCACCTGCTGTTTGCACTTTTCCTTATTTCTTGTCCACCTGACTAAGATGGTCACACGCGCTCAGTTGAAATCTTTAACTGTCACCAGCCATATTATCTGTTAAAAGCTGTGACTTACAGGGAAAAGGCTGCAGCAGAAAGGGCACGCCCCTGATCATCAGCAGAAAGGGCACGCTCCCTGAGCTGCCAGCCTAGCACTACAATGAATGAGTACATCTCTGGATCCTTGTGAGGTACAGGTATGGTTCTAGCTTTGTTATAAAGGTATTGTCATATGCTATAATAGGTCTTATTTTTATTTTTCACATCAATCATGGCATAACCCCTTTAATTGAATAGTGACACGGGCAAAAGAGAAAAAAATTGTCATAATATTCAACAATGTATGGGGTGTTACATAAAATATAGAAAAAAGTCCAGGGCTTCAGGATTCTGTGCCACACTATAGATTTGAATGAAAGAACTGTGGCAGTCTGCAGGGGACCACGCCACTTTTCTTTCGTGGGATGCAAGTCTATGACCCACTAAAGGTGTCATATGGGATTTTGAGCGCAGAAAATTGTATTTAAAAAAAAAATTATGGAATCCTTTACCACTCCAGTGGTCCCTGCAGCAATGACAATGTACATCATTCAGGTGACCTCTGCAGCCAATCATTGGTTTCAGAGGTCACATTCCATGCAAGCAAGCATGACAACCAAGACCATAAATTGGCTGCGGGAACCACGGAAACTGCAGACGTTAGCAAGCACTTTTATATAACATTTTTAGCTCTTTCTTAAAATCCAGGACAACTCTTTGGGAGGTGCAAAGCCCCTTTCTTCCACCTAGGAGTGGGAATTTCTGACACGATAGATGTCTGGTACAGGCACATTACTATACCAAAATGAAGAACAACGTGGCTTGATGGGTAATAAGTGATTTTCCCTTTCTCGCCTGTCTGTTGCGTGTCCATACAAGTTTGAGCTTAAAGACACCTGTCACCACTAAAATGCAGCATGGTCCAGAGCAGGAGGAGCTGAGCAGATTGTTAGGTAGTTTAACAGGAAAAGATTCAGGAAAACTTGTAATTTATACATTTAAATCTCTGCTCTTTCTGAGCTCAGCAGCCACATGGGCCATCCTGTCAGTGATTGACAGCCGTCCCTGTATAGGCGAGTATATAAAGTTAGCTGTCAGTCACTGTTAAGACCCACATGGCAACTAAGCTCAGAAAGAGCAGAGATTTCAATGTTTAAATTAGGAGTTTTGCTCAATCTTTTCCCATAAACTATATATCAATCTGCTCATCTCCTCCTGATCTAATGTGCCGCCTGCAGATTTTTAAATGCATTTCATAGTGACAGGTTCTCTTTAAGGCAGGGGTGCACAACCTTTTCTGGTTGGGGGCCACATTGTCAACCTGAACCAATTCCAAGGGCTGAAAATAAACTTTAAAGGGGTATTACCAAGCGAAATACTATATTTATGGCATATTGAACTTACAGTATATATCATAAATGTCTAGCTACACTTCTAGTGCTCCCATCTAATGGGACAATACATGAAAGATTCATGTGAGCAGCCACAAGACAGACATACAGTTCTGCTGCCAGATGCTTGGGGGCCGCATAGAATGGTATTGAGGGCCGCATGTGGCCCCCGGGCCGCAGGTTGTGCACCCCTGCTTTAAGATCTCGTGCACATGACCGTAAGCATTTTGCAGTCTGCAAACCACCGTTTCAAAAAATATGGAAGTGGTCTGTGGGCTGTCCGCATTTTTTTAGCTGCCCCAATGGAAGCCATCCATGTGCTTTCTGCATCTGTATGTCCGTTCCACAAAAGGAAGAACATGTCCTATACTTGTCCACAAACTGCAGACCGTGGACCAATTGAAGTGGATGGCATACAGACCACTTTTGTATTTTGTGGATCGCAAAATGCTTACAGTCGTGTGCATGAGGCCTAACAGCTGTAATAAATGGGGATAATATATAATTGGGAGACCCTGACCAGCAGCTCCAGTATTTAAATGTCACCCTTAGGTTTGTTTGTTTTTTTAATCTGGTGTTTGACTGGCCTTTTATTGCAGCTTTTTTAAGGGAAAAAAAAAATGCCCGCTCCAGATGTTATATGGAGGTCTATGGGAAATACTAAATGCATAACTAAAAGCAATGACATTGCAGTATCCTCTGGTTGTAGAATCTTATCAACATTATTTGACATATTTCTCCCATAGATTACCAGTATTATAGGTTTTTTTTGGCATTTGTTAGCGTGGTGCAAAAGCCACCATTAAAAAGGGCAGGTGGTAAAAAAACACTATGTAGGCAAAAAAAATGCACCGGCCCCAAAAATGCACCGTTTGCACGATTTTCCTGGGCTTTCTAGTAACCATTGTGTCTCAGATCACCAGCTCAGGGCCAAGCAGTAACCAAGACAAAGGCAGGCAAGGGGCAGGCAGTCTTGACAGTGCACAAACCACAATGATCTTACCATTGCGTCACTTACATTCTTGTAAAAAGATATTTAGGTGGAAAAATGATCAAAACAAAAATCTGAAATACTTTCAAACGTACATTTCACAACATATTTCATAAATGATAGGTGCCAGAGGGGGCACAGATATAGTGCAATACGGATTGACAGCGAGGATGCTCTGATTTCGGCAGTCTAATCGACAGCGCACAAAGCACCACCATGAGACAGTACGACACAGGTTTAATGCATTGGTCGTCACTGTAAAGAGCATTACTTGCTACACGTACCAGTCAGACTTTCACATTTGGAATGGACCCATCGATCACACTTTCCGCACTGCATCATCTTACTCTCGTAATCATCGTCATCATAGCACTTATTACACAGGGGGCAGTAGTTCCCTAAACAGAAACAGAATGAAGAAGGTATGATATGATATGTTTGACCTCATTATCTGCAGCTACGGTTATAGAAAGTTACCCCATATCCAACAACTAGATCTGTTGGGGTCATACTGCTAATATCCCACCAAACATGAGAATAGTGACACCACACCCCATCGGGATCCCCAAAATGAACAGGGCGGCAGGTCAAGCATGTGCACTGCCACTCCATTCAACTCTACGGCAGTTTGGGAAATACCCGAGCGCTGTACCCCATTCTAGAACTTCCACAGAGAAGAATGGAGTGCCAGAGCACATGCTTGACTGGCTCATCTGTTCATTTTGGGGCACCCTGCAGGGTAGAGGGTTCCGGTTATCGCGATCCATTCATCTATATGGGAGTTTCAGAAATGTCAGAGTGCTGTAGGCCATCTGCTCGACCTGGTGCTTTGTCCATGTTGGGGGGTCCCTGTGGGGTTCTCGGGATCAACGAGGTTCCCAGCAGTAAGACTCCACCGCTCTAAAAATTATCCCCTATCCTTTTGGCAGGGGAAAACTTGCCAGAACTGGAATACCCCTTTATTACAATGTACCAAATATGAATGCCAGCTTACATGCAAATGGATTCTGCATTCCTTCATTTACGTTTCTAAAAGGTTTGCACTTTGAGACATAACTAGCACCAGCCATCATGTCACCACGATAAAGAGGTCATACAGGATTATGCGTGGGGGGGGGAGGGGGCACCGATAGGAGGGAAACATTTTTTTTAAAATACTTAAGAAAAAGATCAGGTTCTTTTCCAAAGAGATCACCTCTCTTTTCCTTGGGGCTGTACCTAATATTGCAACTCAGCACTGATCACTTAATGGGATCTGATCTGCCATTTGGCCCATGGATAAAAGCATCATGGTTCCTCAAATAAAATCATAACTTATTTTTATTTATTTAATTCCGGTTGACCTGATAAAATATATTAAATTTGTGGTGCAATCTGCGCTTTAATTCGGCATATATGTGTGAATGGGTCTTAAACCCCATTCTCTTCCAGCATAACAAATGGGATCCTAGATGCGAAGGATTTTTGGATTTTCATGTTTGCAAAATGCCCTCTGTGTTGCATATTTTTGGCTGGATTTCATCCGGTGCCGCGGCTGAAATATGCAGCTAAATGCAATACAATGTCTGCAGGCAAAACACCTGGTTTTAACATAGGTTTTGGTACAAGCTTGTTCTATGGCATTTTACCAAACCCTACCCAACACACCCAGGGGCACTGAAGTTCAAGGTGTTTTCTTAGGATAAGTCATTGATATCCGATCGGTGAAGGTCTGACTCCCAGCACTACCTTGGCCTACAATGTTGCATCCATGGGTCAAATGGCCTTTGTACAGCTCAGTTACATTCAAGCGAATGGGGCAGAGCTGCAATAGCAAGGACAATACAATGTACGGCGCTGCGCTCACTGCAGTAAGAGGCCGCAGTGTGGATCAAGCAGCTGATCGGGGGTACTAGCAGTTGGACTTCCTCCAATAGGGTAATAATGACCTATCCAGGGGAAGGTCATCAACATTTAACTCCACCAAAAATACGCTTTAAAGAGATAAAAATCAGATATGTCAAATTATCAAAATTAATTTTACCCTAACGATCATTATTTAGATTTCAAAAGGAACAAGTGAAAAATAACATGCCACAAAAATCCTCTGTCATCTGTGCAGTGAGCTGGTTATAGTCTACTTGGAAAGCCAATTATTGAGGATCTTACCTTTAGAGTAGAGTTTGGAACAGTCATGGCACAATGAGAAATCATGCGACCACTGTGCATCCCAGCCTTTACCAGGTGTGGTGGACCCGCAACTCTTACATCGGACACATTTAGTGCAGATCTGGAGGTAGAAAGTTGCACCCAGGGAGAAAGTTAAACATTTGATGCAGTAACGATTGGTACACAAAGCCTTACGCCTCATGCACATGGCAGTGTCTGCACTTCGGTCCAAAAACAATGGATCGGCAATATACAGATACCTTCTGTGCGTACTCCGCATTTTTTCACACTTCCATTAATAGTTCTAATGGTTCTATCATTAGCAGAATGTCACACGGATGTACAAAAAATACATGTGCATGGCCCCAAAGAAATGAATGGCTTAGTGTGACATCTGCAAAAACACGCAGAGAACACACAGATGGAAAATACGGTTGTGTGCATGAGGCCTAAAAGATGGAAAACAAACAAAAATACCCCAGGTTAAATTAAAAATTCATCTACATAACAGGAAAAAAAAAAAAAATTTTTTTTAAATATCAAGGGTGACATTTTGTTACCCATTATGTACACCTCTGCAACCATATTGTATTGGTCTATTTACCTAAAAATAGAGCAATTTTACTAGAAATATTCTAATAACATACATAGTAACATAGTATATAAGGCCGAAAAAAGACATTTGTCCATCCAGTTCGGCCTGTTAGCCTGCAAGTTGATCCAGAGGAAGGCAAAAAACAAAAAAAAAAAAACCCTGTGAGGTAGAAGCCAATTTAATATTGTGTGTCTTTAGCTCCTATGCAGACCTGGGTGTCTCTATGGTTGCAGGCAGCACACAGAGGTCTGAACATGTTCCTACCATTCCCCTGCTTTCTGGACAGAGAAATATAGGTCTGAAGAGTTAAAGATATGAAACAATTAGATATTTTCTAAGCGGTTTTATTTTCCCGGGTCTCTCTGAATCAATATCCTGTTGACTGAGGTCACGTGACCGATGCAGCGGTGACCTGCCACCCATGTGATCGGGGACCAGATAAGCATAATCACCACTGCAGGTTTGGTCACTCTGAGGTATTTTCCAAAAAGTTGTACAACCCCTGAGCTGATGAGTCCAAATGTATCCACACTCCTTTTGGTGTGGTTTGTACTGAATAGTGCTGAAATTTTGCAGCCGCTGAGGAGCAGGTACACTGAAAGGAGCTTGTCAAATAGGCTAAGAAATTAGAGACTGAGTGTAGCTCATGAATACACGAGAGTCATCAGCTTTCTCACTCTCTTGTGAAATGCTTATTTTAACACCCTGTGCATAGGGAATAACTTCAAACCCTGTCAAACCCCATTAGGTTACAAAGTGTTCAATGTTATAGGTTTTAACTTCTTAGCCAAGATGGTATATGACCGACTCAAGACTACGGGAATAAAGTTTCTCCACGTTTCAGACCACTTGAAAAATGGAAAAAAAATCCTATTTAGCATGGCTGGATCTTAACAAGGTTCCAAGTAGAGCTTCAACATGCAACAAGAAGAAATGGGAGTGGGACAAAAAAAATTTGGAGCATTCAATTTAATGAAAACGAATAAACTGAAACAGGCTGTTTTTCAGCTGATCAAAAGTTTAGGACCACACCTCCAAAAATAAATAAATAAAAAAAACAAAAAAAAAACAAAACAGAAATCCAACTTCCAAACATGAACTCAGTAATGAGTAGCTCCGCCGTTATTGTTTCGGCATGCTTGATGCAAGCGTTTCCATGAGGTGAGTGAGAACATTTCTCCAAGTGGTGAAGACGGCCGCACAAAGGCCATCTACTGTCTGGAACTGTTGTCCATTTTTGTAAACTTCCCTCGCCATCCATCCCCAAAGGTTATCAATTGGATTTAGATCGGGGAACACGCAGGATGGGCCAAAAGAGTGATGTTATTCTCCTGGAAAAAGTCCCTTGTCCTGCGGGCATTGTGTACTGTAGCGTTGTCCTGTTGAAAAACCCAGTCGTTACCACACAGACGAGGGCCCTCAGTCATGGGGAATGCTCTCTGCAACATCTGGACATAGACAGAGGCCATTTGACGCCCCTGCACTTCCTGAAGCTCCATTGTTCCACGGAAGGAAAAAGCACCCCAGACCATTATGGCGCCCCCTCCACTGTGGCGCGTAGAAAACATCTCAGGTGGGATCTGCTTGTCATGCCAGTAACGTTGGAAACCATCAGGACCATCAAGGTTAAATTTTTTCTCATCAAAGAATAAAACTTTCTTCCACCTTTGAATGTCCCATGTTTGCTGCTCTCTTGCAAAGTCCAAACGAGCAGTTCTGTGGCGTTCAAGAAGACGAGGTCTTTGTAGACGTTTTTTGTATTTGAAGCCTTTCAATCTCAGATGACGTCTGATGGTTATGGGGCTGCAGCCAGCACCAGTAAGGGCCTTAATTTGGGTCGAGGATCGTCCAGTGTCTTGACAGACAGCCAATTGGATCCTCCGGCTCAGTGCTGATGACATTTTTTTGGGTCTTCCGCTTGACTTTTTTGTTCCATAACCCTCAGGATCATTTAAGAAATTCCAAATGACTGTCTTACTGCGTCCCACCTCAGCAGCGATGGCGCAATGTCAGAGACCCTGCTTATGCAGTTCAACAACCCGACCACGTTCAAAAAGGGAGAGTTTTTTACTTGCCTTTGCCATCACAACGTGTCACTACCTGACAGAAAATGATAATCCACATCTTTGCACAGATTTGGCCTTTTAAAAGGCATGTGGTCCTAAAATTTAGATCAGCTGAAAAACAGCCTGTTTCAGTTTAATCGTTATTTTCAATTAATTGCTCAAAAAATTGTTTTGTCTCACTCCCATTTCTTCTTGTTGCATGTTGAAGCTCTACTTGGAACCTTGTTAAGATCCAACAATGTAAAATATGATTTTTTTCAAGTGGTCTTAAACTTTTGATCAGGACTGTATTAAGACTACATGGTATGTGATAGTGGATTACAGAAAGGGATGGGGCATCAGTGCAAGAAAGTGTGGACTCCAGCAGTGTCACCTTCCTCAGTGTGCTGCCCCTTGGGGAGGGCGGTTACACTGGTAACAGGGGGGGACTTTCAAAAGTAGTGGCCAAGGTGACACTGTAGCTGGCGGGTAACAGCAGATTAGAGATCCACTGCTCCTCCTTGTCTTTCAGAGGTGGGGAACGAGCAGCAGGCTTGAGGACCTGCTGGTCTCCCCCTTCAAGTGTGGGAAAAACAGGTGGTGAGAGCCCACCTGCAGCCCGAACCTGAAAAAAAAATAAAAAAATTGGGCAGACCTACAGAAAAAATGTCTGCCTCCTACGGACACTAAGCTAAAACTGATTAGCTCAGTGTCTGCAAGAGGGGTATAGCTGAGAGGAGGAGCTAACACTTGTTTTTGCTTAGTGTCACCTCCTAGTGGCAATAGCTATTCCCATGGTCTTCTGTGTCCCCCAATGATATGAGCGAGAAACTCATTTTCCTTTATGATCAGCGTGCTGGAGTCTAAAGGCTGCATTACACTGGCGGATATACTGCCAGATCGTCACTAACGAGCGTTCATAGTAATGCTCGTTAGCGATGATCTGGCAGTGTTCATCGGGCACGCCAGATTTTTTAAATTCATTGTTTGGCGGAATCAGATTGTGGTGTCTAATCACGATCTGCTGTCGGCAAACAAGTCTGTATGGGGACAAGCGATGGCATTAGTGATTGCTCCTCCCAATACTGTGGAGGAGATCGCCACATGTAATAGCAGCAAACTCCTCCACTAACAGGCATACGATTACCAGGAAGGAACGCTTCCCTCCTGACAATCGCCTGCTACATCGCAGTAACACAGCCTTAAAAGATGCGGCATGAGTGTCAGTGTTATACTTTGCTGCCATATAGCTCAATATCAACGTAGACAAAAGATAAGAATGCAAATGAGTTGTTGGTAGACAAAGCATTAAAAAGGTCAGAGAAAAAAAGCACCACTCACCCAGACTCTCTTCTTCTTTGTAGGCTTTGTGGGGTAATTTGGTCCCAGGCACTCTGGGTGATAGCTGTTGCGGCACTTGTTACACTCCAGTAGATGCTGTAGGTAGAAAAAGCAGAAGAAAGGGTTAAGGCTGTATTACACAGTCCGATGTGGCAGACAATTGTTGGGAGGGAAGCATTCCCTTCCGACTATAGCCTGCTCGCTAGAGGAGGAGACTGGTGCCATTACATGCAGCAATCTTCTCCGCAGCAACTATGCCATCGCTAGTCCCCATACTGTAAAGTGGTTTGCTGGTGGCAGATCGCGATTAGACACCATGATATGCCCCCTGCAAAAGATAATTTTTTTATTATACATCATGTCATAAGATTTGGATTGTCTGATCAATCGTTTGCTCGTTCATCAGCGGTAGTCCATACGAACGTTCGATAGCATTCATCTACCGAAAAATCAGCAGGTGTAACACAGGGTTTAGAATGTAAATTAATAGACACACACAAAATTGTTATACTATAATTTTAACCTCTTGGCAACAATTGTCATACATGCATGGCGCAGCCATCAAGGTCCTAACGCAAAGAAGTGCAAAATACAAAGCATTTCGTAGTGGACGGAGCAGGCTACTGCAGTATTCACTACTATACTATAGATTTAATGGAGCCAAGTATTTCCGCAATATCCATTCCCCATAGCTCTCTGTGCATTATATATAAATCTCTATCCTCTATCTCTGAGGCAAGAAGCCCAAAGAGTTGGTACTAACATTTTCAGAGTCCAGCCATGCCCACTGTGAAGGAGCCCAGCACAGCCCCGCATCCTCCGAATCTCCTCCTTGCTCCCCGACGTCACAAAGCTAAAGCGCCGTAATCTCGCGATGCGCGAGCTAGCGCATGCGCAGTGTTGGCATAGTGTTCCTTCCCTGTGCTGGCATCAGCCTCAGGGAACGAACTGCGCATGCGCTAGCTTGCGTATTGGGAGATTGCGGTGCTCTAGCTTTGTGACGTCGGGGAGCAAGGAGGAGATTTGGAGGATGCGGGGCGGTGCTGGACTCCTTTACAATGGGTGTGGCTGGGCTCTGGAAACATTAGTAGCCTCATTTACATATATATATATATATATATATATATATATATATATATATATATAAAATAGTTTTATTGACACAATAAAAGCACACAGAGCTATGGGGACTGGATATTGCGGATGTCCTGGCGGCGATCTAGCAACCCATGTCCTCAGCTCTATACCCAAAATCCCGGTGACAGGTTCCCTTTAAGGGTGGTACTGCATTAATTACTCTGAGATAAGGTTTCTAAGGAGATCTAATTCTAGTTCCTAAATTCTGCATGTGCACAATGGGAGGCTGGGTGCGGCTGCAGAGGCAAAGACTGAAAGGTCCACAGCTATTAATTGTCAGGATCAGTCTAACTCCTGAGGAGCATATCCTAACATGCCATCACTTTTAAAGATAGAACTATCCCTTGAAATAATTACATTTGTATCCACCTAATAGGATTATATTCTCACATGACCAATCCATACCTTATTAACCTGCTGTTGTCTGCCACACACGTGACAAAACTTGCAGTTTCGGCAACACCAATTTTCCAGTTGGTCCTCAGACGGTCTCTCCTTTTCTTCCAAGCAGAAACGGTGAAAAGGCTCACAACACACTTGGCAGAACACAAACTAGATGAAAGAATGAAAGCAAAAAGTAATAATAAATTAGGAGGTGAGGATTAATAAAGTCACAGACAATTAAGGCTAGTTCTTCACTAGCGGCAGGGGAATCCAGCAGGCTTTTCCGTCGGGTGAGTCCGGCAGGTGTACAGCCTGTCTGATCCGTCCTGCCGCTAGTTCACGTGTGCCCCTGGACTGCCGCTCTGTCCCCATTGACTATAATGGGGGAGGAGTTCTGGTGGCGGCACGGTGAGAGGCAGCCGGACTAAAAGTACTGCATACAGTACTTTTAGTCCGGCTGCCTCTCACCGTGCGCTGCCGTGCCGCCGCAAATCCGCCCCCATTATAGTCAATGGGGACGGAGCGGCAGTCCGGGGGCACACGTGAATTAGCAGCAGTACGGATCAGACAGGCTGTTCACCCGCCAGAACAGCCTGCCGGACTCACCTGCCGCTAGTGTGAATTGTAGCCTAAATCAAACCCAAAGATGTGCAAAGGAAAAGAACAGATATAAAAAAGTGCACCAAAAACTAGATAAATGTATTTATTGTGTAAAAACTTGTGCCAAATAAACTGGACATGTCCACTCATTTTGGTGTATTTTACAGTTCCTTTCTGTCACACATTTTACTCTCCATGCTTTAAGATGGTTAAAAGAGGAACAAGATCAAAATCATAAATTGGCCCATGCGCTTTACTCTGTTTTGACAATTTACAAATTCAGACCCGTGCTTAGTGAATATAAATATAATATAAAAAGTTTTCCGAATACTCACTTCAACATTTCCACTGCTGGCACAAAGGAAGCAAACGACACGTGGGGGGATCGGCACGGTGGTAAGGATGCTTAAACCACCCATCTCCCATACATTTCCCATTTCACAATCCTCCTGTAATAGAAATACAACAAGTTAAACTTATGGAGTTATTTAAAGGGAGCTACATGACCGCCTCTGACTCTGCACTACTTCCACCTGCAGAAATGATCAGAATGAAAGGAGTTCCTAGGTAATAGCAAACCTTAAAATCTACACGGATCCTATGCACGCCATCAGATGGAGGTTTCTGTCTGGAGCTGTTGCCATTACACAGGGTGTTCAGAAGGTTAAAATTCACATCTGGCTTGCTGGGAGCTAGTGGTTTCTCCTGCACAGACAAATATTAAATACAATAAGAGCACAGATTGAGATGCAATACGCTGTACCAAAAAAGTATTCAAGCTAGGGGGGCCTGAGAGGAACATTAAAGGGGCTGTCACTTCAGCAAATAGCATTTATTATGTAGAGAAAGTTAACACAGGGCACTTACTAATGTATTGCGATTGTCCATATTGCTTCCTTTGCTGGCTGGATTCATTTTTCCATCCCATTATACACTGCTCGTTTCCATGGTTGCGACAAACCTGCAATCCAGCAGCAGTGGTCAGGATTACACACTATTGGAAAAAGCACCAGCCTATGTGCGCTCCCACGGTCTCTGCCACCAAAGAGGTTGGCAAGTTTTCCTACAGAGTGCACGCACGGCCACCGCTGCTGGATTGCAGGGTGGTCGTAGCCATGGAAATGAGCTGCGTATGTGGTGGAAAGATGAATCAAGCCAGCAAAAGACGTCTGTGGAGAAGGTTCAAAAGGAGAATGTGGACAATCACAATACATTAGTAAGTGCCTTGTATAATGAATGCCACTTGACGCTTTAGGAGTAGAATAATGAGTTATAAAAATAGACCTTGTTTTTGCATTTTACCCCAATCAGTATGATGCATTTTGTCATTGATATCACAGTAACGCTAGCCGATTTCAGCGGGACCAACCGACCAACTTATCTGTACAGAGGGGCTGACTCTTGGAGAAGTATCGGGCCGCTGTATTTCACTGTGCCAGACCCTTTTGTTCTCTGGGGTGGCAGGGGCTTACTTCACTCCAAGTGAGGAAACATGCATACGAAAAGAACTTGGGTGGAACGTGCTGTAGTAGAGCTATATAGAAGCCGATAACGCTTACTTGGAACATTAAAGGCCCAGCTTTTTGGACATTTATAACTATTGACGGCAGCATGATCTACCTCAAACTCATACTTGCCTGTTCCCGACCGCTCTGTTCCAGCTCCACCCAGCGGTCTTCCCGGCCCCTATCCTGTAAGCTTCTGTGTGCTGCTGTAGTCAAGAAACAGCCTCAAGGTGACGTGTCCCCAAGCGGCACGTCACTGTTGGGTCAAGTGCCGCTTGATGCCACGTCACCAATGAAGCCAGTCAATGGCTAAAGCGGTGCATGTGACCTCATTCATCCACAAATTCACAGGACGGGGATTGGAGGAGCACTGAAGAGAGCCAGGGTCACAGGAAACCGAAACAGAGTGGCGGGGAGCAAGTGAAGAAAATTATTTATAACAGGTTAAGCGTGATGCTATTGATCGTTAATTTCTAACAAGCTGGAAAGTCTCTTTAAACTGGTCATGCACTAGAGATTCTGAACAGCTAAAAAAGGAACATAAAGACCATTTTTGGCTATCGGTGCCTTTTCATGACAAGAACGAGCTTGACAGACACTACCAAAGGCAGATATTTGCTGCAAATATATCCAAAAAGGAACACTGGTGGAAAAAATAAATAAAAAAAATAAAAAACATCAGGAAGTTCCATGTCCCTGGCTCACTTTAATGTCTCAAATTATTGACCATCTCTTCAATGACTACTCACTTATTTCCAGGTCATATAACCTCATACATACTTCAGCAAGATATTAGTGTTATTTCATATAAGATTTTCTTTTAAAAAGTAGCATCAGCACAAACCTACAGATGAAGCCGAGCTAAAATGGACTCTGATAACACACTGCCATGTGTCATCTCGGTTAGCTCGCGACAAAAGCTAATCGAAATCCATTGAAAAGTCAGTTAACATTTTCTTGCCATTCTTTACTTAAAGCGGTTCTCCGGGAATGAAGAAAAATACTTAAATATTACTTTATTATAAATATATTTCCAAATACCTTTCATTAGTTATAATGGCTCATTTTATCTTGGGAGCAATCATTAGGAGAAATAAAATGGCCGCTGTCCTATTAGTGCACACAAAACCTGTCCTAATCACACAGCAGGACAAGTTACTTCACAGCCCTGAGCTAAAGAGCTGCCTCATCCTCCGCTCGGTCCGGATTATGGTCCTGAATAGAGAGAAGATCTTCAGCTGAATCTCTGTAGGAATGGAGTTCATGAGGAGACATGAAGTAAAGAGAGGAGGTGGGGATGTAGGTAATGAGCAGCAGCTCTTGTATGCAGTCTCCATTACCACAGTCTGTCCTGTTCCTCCTCTCTGTACTTAATGTCTCCCCGTGATCTCCATTCCCCCAGAAATTCAGCTGAAGATCTTATCTGTATTCAGGATCATAATCCCTGACATGTAGGAGAGGAGGATGAGACAGCTCTTTAGCTCAGTGTTGTGAAGTAGCTTGTGCTGCTGTGTGATTAGGACAGGTTTTGTGTGTACAAATCGGACGGCGGCCATTTCATTTCTCCTGATGATTGCTCTCCAGACAAAACGATCCATTATAACTAATGAAAGGTATTTGGGAATATATTTAAAATAAAGTAACATTTAAAAGGGGTTATCCCATCTTAGAAAATGGGGGCATATTGCTAGGATATGCCACCATTGTTTGATAGGTGCGAGTCCCACCTCTGGGACCCGCACCTACAAGGAGAACAGAACGGAGAAACTTGAGGAGGGCGCACTGCGCATGCGCAGCCGCCCTCCATTCATTTCTATGGAGCCACTGAAAATAGCCGAGCGCTGACTCGGCTATTTCCGTCGGCCCCATAGAAATGAATGGGCGCGGTGGCTGCGCATGCATGGTGCGCTCCCATTCACTTCAATGGGAGAGGCGGGGAGGTGGTGGTGCGCTTAGTGGTGGACGGACCCCGGAAAACCCGGGGTCCTCCAGCCACAACTGTCCCCGGCTCCGTTCTCCTTGTAGGTGCGGGTCCCTGAGGTGGGACCCGCACCTATCAGACAATGGGGGCATATCCTAGCGATATGCCCCCATTGTCTAAGGATAACCCCATTAAGTATTTTCATTTTCTTAATTCCTGGAGAACCCCTTTAACGCATTAACCATCAAGTTTAGCTCAGCTGCATCTTTACATATTTACAGCTGCTGTATACCAAAATGAAATGACCATGCCTACCTTCTCCTTGGATCTGGATCTCGGTAACACCCCTAGTCTGGAAGAGAGTTTCTTCTGCTTGTTTTGCTCAGAACCTAAGGTAAATATATGTGGGGGGAAAAAAACAAACACATAAAATACAGTACGGCTGAAAAAATATATAAACAGTTCATATGACTTTAAATGTCAAGAAAAAATAAAAAAATAAAAAGCGGCCTATGGTTTTCAGAGCTTATGAAACATTTGAGGATATTTGCAAATAGTAACATTTGTAAGGCCTCGTTCACATCTCCGTTAGGAGATCCAGCAGGCTGTTCCAGCACAGGCAGGCCTGCTGGATCCTCTACTTCACCGCTGGATCCCCATAGACTGCAATGAGATCTGGCAGTGATCCGTGTTAAGGCTGGAAAAAACACATTGCATACAACAGTTTTTTGTCGGGCCAACAGACGGAATTTTCGCCAGATCTCCTTAAAGGAGATGTCAATGTAGCCTTAGCCAGTGGAGTAATTTCTTGCACGAGATTTCTGATAATTTTGATAATCCTTATGGGTGCTGTAGTTCACCCATTCCAGTTATTTCCCTCTCCAGCTCTGCGGCTTTCTTGTATATAGGTGCCCAGAACTGTACACAGTCCTCAATGTGTGGTCCGACTAGAGATTTGTAAAGTGGCAGGACTATGTTGTCATCGCGGGCATCTATGCCCCTATTGATTTACCGTACGATCTTATTAGCCTTGGCAGCAGCCGCTTGACACTGGTTGTTACAGTTAAGTTTACGGTCAACTGAAGTCCATAAGTCGTTAATGCTGAGAACTTATACCTCCACCTCGCCAATCCGATTTAACAATCTCGTTACTATCCAATAACCCTAATAAACTGACACTTTTCACCCCCTCCTCAGTCCAAAAGTTCAAGCACCTATTATAGGAAACTGAAAACATCCAGCATGAAATTAGGTGTCAGCCTCCAAGTGTCAGCCTCCTCCCTCACACCTCCTCCAGTCTCTCTCTTCAGCTGTCACTACTCGCCTAACTAAAATGTCCAACACGGTCATTACTTGCTTCTCTTGACTGTCCGCTGTCTCTAACATCATGTCCTCTCTCAGACACAATCTTTAAAAACTAAACTTTTGGGCCCTGATTTATCAGACCTTCACTCCAGAATTCTGGTGTCAAAAGTCACAAAAATTGGGCTTTTGCGACTTTTTGCACTCATTTGTGATTGTGCAAAATTTTGTGACCTTTCTGCATTTTTTTCAACACTCCAGTTTTGCAATGTGGGTGGGAAGTGGGTGTGGCCATCTATGTTAATGAGCTCCACTCCAGATTCATCATTTAGGCTCGCCCCTTGTTGGTGTTATATTTGACAATGATCTGTCCTTCACCTCCTATATTCAGTCTCTTGCCCGTTCATATCGCCTTCACCTTAAAAACATTTCTAGAATCTGTCGCCCTGATCCACTCCTGTCTCGATTACTGTAACTCATTACTAATTTATCTCCCCCCTCCAATCTACCCCGAATGTAGCAGCCAGGGTCTTCTATCTGTCTAAGGCCCCTTTCACACTTCCGCACTTTCGTTCCTCATTTTGCGGAACGGAATTGCGGACCCATTCATTTCTATGAATGCACATCGTGCGGCCCAGCTCCGGAAATGCGGACCCGCACTTCCGGGTCCGCATTTTCGTTCCCCCCAAAAATATAACATGTCCTATTCTTGTCCACAATTGCGGACAAGAATAGGCATATTCTATTAGTGCCGGCGATGTGCGGTCCAGAAAATGCTGAAGGCACATTGCCAGTGTCCATGTTTTGCGGATCCGTAAAACACACTACGGACATGTGACTGGAGACTAACCGCTACTCCGATGCCTCCGCCCTGTGCCAGTCATTGCACTGGTTGCCCATGCAGTATCGTGCTCATTCTGGCCTCCAACGCTTCCACAGCGCTGCACCCCCATCCCCCCGTACATCTCCTCCCTTAGTTGTAAGTAATTGACTGAATGGAGAGCATGGTAGGATGGTATACAGAAATAAGATCAGTCATAATCGGAACCTCTCACTCCCATCACCAAGCCTTCTCTCCGGCTGCACCAGTTCTCTGGAACACGCCACCCAAAGCAATTAGGTCAATTCTCGACATCCACAGTTTTAGGCGCACCCTTTAGGCCTCTTCCACACAAGTGAGTTTTCCCGTCAGGGTGCGATGTGTGAAGCAAACGCATAGCATCTGGACTGAATCCTGACCCATTCATTTCAATGGGCCTGTGCACACGAGCATCGTTTTCCACGCATGTTCTATATTCTGCGTTCTTCATGCAGCCTTGGTTCCATAGAAGTGAACGGGGCTTCAGTGAAAAATGGAAGACATCTGGATACAATGCATTTTTCACTGATGGCTACTAGGAGATGTAGATTGTTTTTCTTCAGGTTTTTAAAAACGCATCAAAAGCAGATTGCGCCCGCACGGAAAAACTGAAACATTGAATGCAATCGCAGATAAAACTGACCCAACTTGTGTGCAAAACCATCCGTTTTTTTCCTTAGCAGACACCGAGAATCTGTAACGCTTGTGAGAAAGAGACCTTCAACACATGTTTTTAGGGTGTCCAATCACATCCCGCGATCTAACTCTTCATTCACCACCCCTTAACCTAATTCTTCTCAACTTGATTCATCATCCCCCATCCACTCAGAAGCACTACAGATATCAGCTAGTGACTGGCTAGTACACCTTTATACCTACTCCCCTATTGTGTTAAGATGGCCAAAACAAGCACATGCTACCTTCTGTGTCACCCCTGTCTCCTTAGATTGTAAGCTCTTGCGAGCAGGGCCATCACTTCTCGTTTTAATTGTTGACTTGTTTGTAGCTATGTTATTGATGATTTTGTACATGACTGGTTTGTAAAGTGAGCAAACGGAGCAGAATAGGTATTACAACCATATTAGATATATGTTAGTACGGTGAGGGCATGTTTAATGGAACAAAAAATTGAATCCTGGACAACCCCCTTTAAATCAGAATAGAGCCCAATATTGACCCCTGTGGTACCCCACTAATGGTGACCCCCTCCAATACTGACCCCTGTGTTACCCCAGTAGCAACTGTGACCCCACCAATACTGTTCCCTGTGGTACCCGACTAGTAACAGTCACCCAATGTACCGTTAATAACCATCTCCTGTTTTAAATCATGGAGCCAGTTACTTACCCACATACACACACTGTGCCCCAGTTCAGGCATTCTCTTTATACAGGTGAAACTTGAAAAATGGGATTATCGTGCAAAAGTCCATTTATTTCAGTAATGCAAATTAAAAGGAATTGCAGTAATGCATCTTAAAATTAGAATATTGTGAAAAGGTTCAATATTCTAGGCTCAAAGTGTCACACTCTAGTCCGCTAATAATCCGTACCCCCTGAGCAAAGGGGACCTCAAAATTGTGACTTTGGGGTTTTCATAAGCTGTAAGCCATAATCATCCAAATTATAACAAATAAAGGCTTGAAATATCTCACTTTGCATGTAATGAGTCTCATATGTTAGTTTCACCTTTCAAGTTGCATTACTGAAATAAATGAACTTTGCACGATATTCTAATTTTTAGAGTTTCACCTGTATGTGGCACAGTATCAAATGCTTTGGAAAAAAACAATATGTATGACATGAAACGACTCGCCCCCGCTACAGTCTAGAACTTGCTTCCTCAAAGAAACTGATCCGGAATGACCCTTCCAAACCCCGTGCTGATGTAGATCTGTTATACCCTTATTTTCATTGAGTGCTCAAACACTTTAGGCCTCTTTCACACGAAAGATACGGATTGCGTCAGGATGCGTTCAGTGAAACTCGCACCGTTTTGCAGCCAGTTTTGTCTGCGATTGCGTTAATTTTTTTTTTATGCGTGCAAAGCGTTTTTTCAAACGAGTGAAAACAATATTTAAAAAAATGAAGATTTACAAACATCTCCTAGCAACCATCATTGAAAGACGCATTGTATTTGGACTGCATCCGGATGCATTGCATTTTTCACTGAAGCCCCATTCACGTCTATGAGGTCAGGGCTGCGTTTTCACGCAGTATATAGAACAGGCTGCGATTCTCACTCACTGCAGAATTGATGCATGGAAAAAAAAAAAAAAACGCTCAGAGCTATTGAAATGAATGGGTCTCGATTCAGTGCGGGTGCTATGCGTTCACTTCACGCATCGCACCCGTGCGGAACACTCGCTCGTGTGAAAGGGACATTACTCCCAAAAGAAAGTAAACTGACAAGCCAGTAGTTTCCCGGCTCACTTTTGGACCACTTTGTGAATACGGAACGTTTAATATGCGCCAGAACAGCTCCTAGCATTAAATATTAGAAATAATGGTCTATCACCGCACTTATTACTGGAAGAACAAGTTAATGGCTATCCACTGTATAGGTGAAAACTGGTAGATGGAGGGATTTCAATCGTTGGGACCCCCATTATCACCAGAATGGGGCTCCAGTGTCCCAAGTTTGAGGAAATCAAAAGGGCTACAGATTCCTGTAATTTGGATTAGATGGTCTAAATATTCTGTACCATTTGCGGTAAACGTACAGAGTTCACGCCCGGTCAGTTGCCCAGGAAGTGGCATAGAAAGAGGTCGTTCGGTCTACTGAATGCTTCATCAGAGAGCTCATTAAGCTTCTCTCTACATAGAAAGGTTTGCTTCAATAAAAGATATTGTGATGGTAAACTTAGCTCACCGGTCTCCGGAAGGACAAAAGGCTGTTTCTTCCTGGGCTCCAAAGAGGCAGGTCTGGGGACTTCTTTGCGAGAGGGTGTTGGTGGCGGACTAGTTTGGCGTGGGATTTGAGTGACCGGAGGCTGCGGGTGAAGCTGCTTGCTGACTTTTCGTACAGTAGGAGGCTGTTTAACCTCATCGGTTAGTGCAGGTGGGCTCTCCTCCTCAGGTTTCTCCTCTACAACCTTCTTAGGAGGATCACTCTTTTTTGGTGGCGGGGGAGGAGTAAGTGGAGCCTCCTCTCTGACAGGCGATGTGGCAATGGTTATCGGTGCTACAACAGTCTTGGGAACGGGTTCTTGGGTAGGCTTCACAGTAGCACCCTCCTTTTCAGCCATTCTGGTTTTCTTTTCTTTCCTTTTTGCCGCTATAAAAAAAAAAAAAAAATAATATATTAATTATTTTATTAACAATTATGAGATATATATATATATATATATATATATATATATATATATATATATATATATATATATATATATATATTAAAAATATAAATAATATTTGGCATCAACTTACCCTTTGCTTGCTTCTGCAAAAAAGCTTTAGAGGGCATCCATTGCAAATTCTGGCACTTTCTCATCCTTCAAAAATGTTAAAAAGAAAATAAATCAGTGGCTCATGTGTGTTCCTATACGTCTCACTTTCCGAGAAGCACTGCTGCATTTCTGGCCATAGCCCAATGACATGGCAATTAAATAGGTTTTTCCAGAAGTGTAAGGCTCCATTCACACATCCGCAATTCCGAAAAATATAATCGCGGACAAGAATAGGCATTTTCAATTAAGTGCCAGCGATGTGTGGTCCGCAAAATGCGGAACGCACATTGCCGGTGTCAGTGTTTTGCGGATCCGCAAAAAAACACACGGATGTGTGAATGGACCCCAACACTGATGACCTATACCAGGGATGCTCAACCTGCGGCAATCCAGCTGTTGCAAGACTACAACTCCCAGCATACCTGGAAAGCTTACAGCCATTAGGGCATGGTGGGAGTTGTAGTTTTGCAACAGCTGGAGGGCGGCAGGTTGAGCATCCCTGACATATACTAAAGGCAGGTCATGCCTTATCAGCATGGGAGGTCCAACTACTGGAAACTCCAGCCGTACAGCTGTTTAAAGAAGGCGCAGCGCTCCGTTGACCACTTCAGCCTCCACACAACATACCAAGCACAAAGCCATACATTGTATAGTCAAGAAGGGATCCCGGCAGCCGGCAGTTGCTATTCAAAAGTATTTTTATTTTTGTCATAATATTGTCTCTTATGACGCGTTTCGGCTTAATAAAGGCTATTGAGCCGAAACGCGTCATGAGACAATATGACAAAAATTTAAAGAATACTTTGAATAGCAACTGCCGGGATCCCTTCTTGATTTACACGTGGCGTTGTACTCCTTCCCGCTGCAGCGCAAACGCCGTGGTCGAGTGCCGGCAGATTTGAACTATTATACATTGTATAGTGGCTGTTCTAGGCATTGAAGTGCAGACCCATTCACTTGATAATACTGGTGAAGCACTGCTGCAACATGATCTGTAGTAGGAGGGATGAAGCTGCTGGATCCACTACCATAGGCACAGCATGCATGTAGACAGCAAACACTGAAGATGCTGCAGCAGCCCTTTAAACACCTGATCAGCGGTGGTGCAGGGAGTCAGAACGCACTGATCTGATATTGGTGGCCTATCCTGAGGATTGGATATCCTAATCCTGAAAAACCACTTTAAACAGACGTGACAATCAGATTTTATCTCTCACATCTCCTATAACTCAGGGACCACTTTCTTAACACTTACCACAACTATATATTACATAAACGGTCTAACATTCTTACTTGCAGCACTGTTTTTTGATGTTGCGTCCTCCGAATTTTGGCTTGTCAAGGCAATTCGTGCACACGCCGCAGTCATCAGGCACCTGGCAGCCTGAACACTGGCCGCAGCGACGCGACCGCCTGCCCTTCTTTACAGGAGGTTCCTGTGGAGCCTTATTGCGAGTGACTTGTTTAATGGGTTTGAGGGGTGGAGCTGGTGGATCGGCATCCTCAGAGCCAGCTATAGAGGACTTGTCTGCATACAGAAAGAACAGAAATACGGGTTATGGCTAAACAAAAAGAAAATATCAATTTTCACCAAAACATGAGTATTTCTTATGTATCAACCATCTTTCATGATGACATTCTGGAACAGTAACCATGTGCTTCCTAACATTATGCATGAAAAAAAGTAATGTGAAACTTAAAAAAAAAAAAAAACATTTTGTCGTATCATTGGGGGACATAGAAGACCATGGGTGTCGCTGCTACCACAAGGAGGCGACACTAAGCAAAAAAAGTGTTAGCTCCTCCTCTCAGCTATACCCCTCTTGCCAACACAGAGCTAATCAGTTTTAGCTTAGTGTCTGTAGGAGGCAGACATTTTTTTTCTGTAGGTCTGCAAAAGTTTATTCCTTTTCGTTTTCATTTTCAGGTTCGGGCTGCAGGTGGGCTTTCACCACCAGTTTTTCCCACACTAGAGGAGGAGACCAGCGGGTCCTCAAGCCTGCTGCTCGTTCCCCACCTCTGGAGGACAAGGAGAATCAGTGGATCTCAAATCCACTGTTAATTACCAGCTACAGTGTCACCTTGGCTACTTCTGGAAGGCCCCCAGGTTACCGGTGTAGACGCCCTCCCCAAGGGGCAGCACACTGAGGAAGGTGACACTGCTGGAATCTGGGTGGGCAGAAACAGTCTGGGTAAGTATATTACCTACCTCCCCTGCTGAGCACCCCCCCCCCCCCCTGTGCCTGAGCCCCCTTCTCCTGTTTTCTCTAAGTGAACACAGGAATATATGTAGTTTCTTCTAGACCTTGGCCCCTGTATCCGGTGACTCACCTCCTCGGTCCCACATCCGATCCCAGATACCATCCACGCCCTGCGAGACAGTCTCGGTGGTTGCATGTCTGCTTGGACGGTCGCTGCTTTTCTACTCGGGGCATCGGTATGCCCGCTCCCGGCCTCTTTGTTTCCCAGTGCACTCCGCTCCCTCCCTACATCGCCGCCCCAACCGGAAGTTTTTCGAGTTGGCCCCGTCTGTATGCGAGGCCACAGCTTTGCGGCATACTAGGCCACATCTCCCAGCGTGTTTAGGGGCCGTATCTATTTTCAGAGCACGAAAATTTGCCCTTGCACTGGATACCGTACAGCCTGTCGCATTTCCCTCCTTCCATAGTCGCAGTAATTGTTCTTGCACTGGATACTGTACAACCTGTAGTGCTACCCTACTTCCTAGGCGGTGTACTTGTTCTACCACAGGATACTGTACAGCCCATTGCATTATCCTCCTTCCATAGGCAGTGTAATAGCACTACCGCTGGATACTGTACAGCCCGTGCCATTATCCTCCTTCCATAGGAGTAATTGCACCCCCACTTGGTTCTGTACGGTCCGTAGCATTATCCTCTTTCCATGGGCAGAGTAATCCTCTATCGGCGGGGTGTTTATATCCTGTTGGTTCTGATACGTCCGGTAGCATTGCCCTCTTTCCATTGGGCTGGATATTTACACAACCACTGGATACCGTACATCCGGTACCGTTACCCTCCTTCCATAGGCGGCGTAGTCGCACAACCACTGGATCCTATGCTTCCGTTAGCATTACCCTCCTTCCGTAGTGGCAGTAATTGCACTACCACTGGATCCTGTACAGACTGTCGCATTACCCTTCTTCCTTAGGCGGAGTATTGCACTTCCACCGGATACCATACGTCCTGTTGCATTAACCCCTCTTCAGGCGGAGTAATTACTCTCATACTGGATATCATCTGTCCTGTCGGCTTTCCACCACCTATTGGGGGATTAGTTGCACCACAATTGTGCGCTATAGATCCTGTAGCATTACTCTCCCCCATTGACAAAGTAGTTGCACAACCAGTAGTGCTTGCACTACCAGTGGACCCAGTACATCTTTTCGGTTCCCCTCTTCCCGTCAGCGGAGTAATTCCACTACCACTGGAAACTGTTCCTCCTATTACATTATCCATCTTTCTTGGGTAGAGTAATTGCTTCAACATTGTCTACCACGACTACTCATTTGTTCCTTGTCGCATGGCATCCCATTCCATGGATGGCCTATTGCTAGACACTGTACCTACAATCGCCTTATCCCCCGTCATAGGTGGTATTTTGGCACTACTGCTGGATACTGTGACTGCGTCACACTAGCCCCTTCCTCAGGTAGTCTTAGTTTGGATTGGTATCTGGTGCCTACGTGGCAGCCTCTGTCTTCCAGGTCGGCCTGTAGCTCTAACAGGCCGCTACCGTACCTCATACCTTTCCTCGTGCCTTGAGTCCCTGTGAGGGACAATCTGATTTGGTTGATTGTCATTGGCAGGCCCAGCGTCCACACTCCTTCCGTAGGTGGAACATCTGCTCTGATTGCCAGTTTTCTTCCTTCTCAGATGGAGTGTTGCACTACCAGCAATTCTTGGTGACTATTTCTGTTGTCCTCATTTTCAGGTGGAGTCTCTCCTCTGACCCTAGAGGTCATACTTGTTGCCATCGCCTCCCTCCGCGAGGCAGTCTTTGCGCTGCCCATAGATATTCTGGCTACTCCAGTTCCGTGGCTACGACTGCATGAACCCTTCCCAGGGGGAATTTTTGCGTTCATCCTTCAACTGCGGCTTACATGACGCATGGGCGGGGGACACTACATTTAGTTTTTTTTTTCCACATCCCCTTACTACACAGCATTCCTCCTTCTAGGTATGGTGCCTTCTCGCTAGTTGTGATCGGGTCTACATTTCCTTCTTCCACAGGGTAGAAAAATGTCTGTTGATGATGATCCATCTCCGGTTTTCTTCCTTTTTATTGTTTTCTGTTGGCTTCTCCTGGCTGCTCCTACTGCTTTTGTACAAACTGATTAGTTAGCGTCTGCAGGAGGGGTATAGCTGAGAGGAGGAGCTCACACTTTTTTGCTTAGTGTTGCCTCCTAGTGGCAGCAGCTATACCCATGGTCTTCTGTGTCCCCCAATGAACTCAACGAGAAAAAGATTTTACAGGTAAGGGTACTTTCACACTAGTGGCAGGACGGATCCGACAGGCTGTTCACCCTGTCTGATCCGTGCTGCCGCTATTTCGCTGTGCCACCAGACTGCCGCTCTGTCCCCATTGACTATAATGGGGACGGGGGCGGAGCTCCGACGCAGCACAGTAGTGCGTGGTGAGAGGCGGTCGGACTAAAAAGTCGGACATGCAGTACTTTTAGTCTGGCAGCCTCTCGCCGTGCACGGCTGTGCTGCGCCGGAGCTCCGCCCTGTCCCTATTATAGTCAATGAGGACGGAGCGGCAGTCCGGCGGCACGGTGAAATAGTGGCAGGACGCATCCGACAGGGTGAACAGCCTGTCGTATCCATCCTGCCGCTAGTGTGAAAGTAGTCCAAGCACAAAAAAATCCTATTTTGATTGGTGGGGATCTAAGTGTTGCAACCCTCCACCATTTACGGAAACAAAAGGGCAGAAGTGCTCAGCTGGGCATTGTGCCCCTTCAGTTGTTCTGAGCTCTCCCTGGAGAGGTGGGCATGGCTTGTACAGACTCAACTGAGCGGTTCTGCCCCTTCACTTCAGCGATCGATGAGCAGCCAGACCACCGCCGATCAAAACAGTGACATGTCAAAAGCTTACATTCTAGACAGAGACAGACGCACCATCATTCCCCATGGAAGACAGAACCTTCTCTCTCTCTTCCCAAGGTAAGGCACTCAGTGTGGGCATGTCGTCTGGAAATACTGCCCTCTTACGTCCCAGCGCCACAGCAGCTCTTCGGCAGACATGCTTGATCCTAGGCCCACGCACAGAAGTCTCAGATGAATCACTCTCCTGGCCCTGAAGTAACAAAAACACGGAAAATAATGTTAAATGATACAGGATTTCCAGCACTGCGCACGCCAAAACAGGAGCTAAAATAATTTCAGAAAAAACTGGTTGCACATTGTGCAATTAAAAAATTTATGGCGCACGTTTTGTATTATTTCCCTAGGTTTTTCAACATCTTTGCCTACATACGTCAGGGTTATTATACAGAACTATAATATACCCAGCATAGACACAGATTTAAAAAGGTCATCTGTCACCAGTTTTGTACCTATGACCCTGGCTGACCTGTTACATGTGCACTTGGCAGCTGAACAGATCTGTGTTGGTCCCATGCTCATGTGTGCCCGCATTGCTGAAAAAAATTATGTTTTAATACATGCAAAAGAGACTCTAGGAGCAACAGGGGCGTTACCATTACACCTAGAGGCTCAGCTCTCTGCAACTGCCATGCCCTCTGCACTTTGACAGGACCGGGCAGTGTAAACATTCTCACACCTGGTCCTGTCAAAGTGCAGAGGGTGCGGCAGTTGTAGAGAGAGCAGAGCCTCTAGGAGTAACGTCAACACCCCCGTTGCTCCTAGAGGCTCATTTGCATATATCAAAACATTGTTTTTCTCAGTAATGCGGGCACATATGAACATGGGACCAACACAGATGTCTTCAGCAGCCAAGCGCACATGTAACAGGTCAGCCAGTGTCATAGGGACAAATCTGCTGACAGATGTCCTTTAAAAAGAGATAACACCGCCTACCTGTAGCAGCTACCAGGAGGAGCGTACTGTACACATTATTATTAAAGGGGTTGTATCATTGCAACAACTTATCCCCGTAGAAGGTCTAACCTGTGAGGTCCCATGTGGAAATGCATGTTTAGAGACAGTCCTTCCAACTCTATGAGACTAGCACAGATAGCTCTCTCCAGCAGACCCACAGCTGAATTAAGCAGAAGCACGCATGCGTGTCCACCACTCCACTCAAATGGGGGAACACAGGCCCCGGTTCTCGTGATTGCCAGGGATGCCAGTGGTCGAGCCACCACCAATCAGACACTATGCTAAAGGGATAGGTTTTTGTAATGGCATAATCCCTTTATTACAGGTAATATGTGGTAGGTTAGTGGGGGTCTCTATCGCCAGAACCAAGGATCCTTCATGTCAATGGAGCAGCTTTCAAGCTCCGTTCAAAGCCTATGGGACTGACAAAGAAAGCTGAGCGCTGTACTCGCTTATCTTCATCAGTCCCATACAGTATGAAGGAAAGAACTGAATACCGCAAGTCAACAGGCTACTTCTCATACGTGGACAGTTATTCTGACGTCACTGACCTGTGCTTTTGGTTGTTCTCCTGGTTTCCGCAGTTTACTTTTCTCTATGTTTTGCAGCTGACACTTGGCTGTTCTTAAGAGACTGGCCACATGCTTTTTTGAGGCAAGAAATTTGTCCAACATGGAGCCAATGGTGGTTGTAGAGCTTTTGACAGGATTTACAGGTTGGACTGGGACAGCTGTGTGGGGCTCTGTCGGTGGAGATTTGGCACCAGTTTCCAAATCGTGCTTCTCAGAAATCCCACGGCCTTTCTTGGATACCTTATTCTTAGCCGGAACTGGTACTGCAGGTAAGGCCGGTAGACTTGTCGCTAAAGAGGGCTCTGCCATCACTGTCCTCTTCCTTGAAAGGAGTTTTATTGGTGTTGCAGGGGTGAGGGCCTCACCGTCGCTCTTCTCTTTACTGCTTTTTTTGGCAGCATCTGAACCCTTCTTACGTTTATCCTTTCTTGAGTCATGAGAGTTTTCCTTCTCTCGCTCCTTTTCTCTACATCTTTCAGTTTCCCTTTCTTTAGGCGCCTCGTCAGATATCCTTCCTTTATTCCGTCCTCTATCCATCTGGGGACTAGAAGGGAACAAAGGGAACAGAGCGGCCGAGCTGTTGGAAGAGGATGAGAAGTGCTCACCTGGAGTGCTGGCTTGCTTCCTTGGTTTCTGACCTTTTTCAGCAGAATCCCCAGGTGCTGGAGTAGTCGACGTGGAAGAGAAATGAAAGCTTGGGTTTAAGGCACTGGCGGTGAGAGGACTGACAGAGATGCCTGCAAGTGAGGTGGACGACTGAGGTATGAGGGATGCTGCCACGTTGCCACTACTTTCTCTCCTACTCCTTGTTCTCATGGAGTGAGATGGTGATCTTGACACCGAACTGCGGATGGGACTGAAGACTCTCCTCTTCCTTCTACGGGAGGCCATTCCAATAATGGAAGACGCCCCACCAGAACGCCCCACAGATGACGGAAGAGTCACTGACTCAAATATACGGGAGTGTGCTTCACTGGGGGTAAATCTGGGTGCACGCAGTATGGGGCTTCGTTTAGGTACATCGAACCTCCCCGCGGCATGTAATTGAGAAAACAGTCTTCCAGGAGCTACATTAGCAGAGCTAAATCCGGAAGCAGAAGCAAGTCCTACATCCTCCGCTGTCAGCGGTGGAGACCTGAAATTGTCAAATATGGGTTTTCGAATGAGGCCTTCTTTGGCATATTTAGCAGAGGAGAAGTACTGAGATTCTGGTCTGGAGGTCCAGCGGAAAGTTGGTTCCCTTAGAATTGACCTTCTCTTCTCATGCATGCGTGAAGCAGAAAGGAAGGGTGGATGTAGAGGAATATTAGGAGGAATGACCCAGGTTGAGTGCTCAGAAAGGGAAGAGGGGGGCTGAAGAGGTGCAGGAGGACTCAGAAGTGGTGGTGATGCAGAGGACTGCTGAAGAGGTGGAGAAATCTTCTTAGTCTGTCTAGAATTAAAACTTCTGTTACAATTAGACATCCGACGACTCCTTGCTCCACCTCGACTGTTTTCTGGAACTGACTGAGGAGTAGCTACGGGCATCTCTGTTAGACATTCTTGAGGGTCTGTTACAGCAGGTGTCTCCTCTGAAGCCTGAGACTCTGTTGAGGTGTCTACACTAGGGCTGCTAGATCGGGACTCATCTGATGTAGCCTGGGAGGACTGTTGGGAAGCTGCGCTCGACTTCTCACTAGACTCACAAGATGCCGCACTAAAACGTCCGATCGGAGCAGTCTCGAGTCGAGCAATCTTGATTGGGGGCTCATAATCTTCATCTTCGATAAACCTCCTAGGTGTCTTTATAATTCGGGAAGAGACCGTACTAACAACCGGCATAATAAATTGTCGTATATTCTTCAGCTGTGTGCCTCCTTTACGTCCTTGCAGTTTAGCTGCTTCTAGCTCCATCTTCTTCTGGGCACCTTTCTTGGCCTTTTGCAGAAGCTGCTTGGCAATGGTTGTATCAGTCCTTTTGGAGGTGGGAATGATCCTGACAGGTTTAATTCTACGTGGACTTTGTCGCACAGAAACTCTGGCTTCATCTTTTAAGAGTTGAGGGGATTCCTCTTTACGACCCCTTTGTGATTTATCCCCTTGTGACTGTTTTAACATGATTCCAGGTGGGGTTGGCTTGAACCTTTCCGAGGACGGAGGTCTACCACGCCTTTTGACAATCTGAACAGCGGCTTTCCGTCCAATTTGCAGTTTTTCCCCTTTGAACTTGGGTTTTATTGGAGACAGTATGACTGTTCTGAGTTTCTTTATTTTGGTAGCATGCTGGAACGCAGCAGACTGCTTTCTCCGCTTAGTTTTATCTTCTCGAGATGTCTTTACGGGTTCCGATACCTCACGTTTGTCCTGGGTCATCTTGAATTTGACACTGCCCTGTGCGGGCGGTCTTCCCCTTCTCTTCTCTTCTGGTTTACTCTCTGGTTTCTTTGCTTTATCTGCTGGCCTGAGATCCTGTTTATTTGTCACAGGGCTATGGTTATCTGCAGGAGTTGAGGAAGCATCAGAGCTCCTGGATAAACTGCTACGGGGCCTGCCACGTGGTTTTCTTGGGGTTGACTGATCTGAAACACACAACGCGGGGGACAAAATTCTTAAAACGCAGAAAAAAAAGGAGTAACAATCCTGAAAGATTAAACAAAAAGGATAAAAAAAACAGCCTTGAGTTCTGGTGACAGAAAGCCAAGCTTCTCCATTACTAGGTTCAAATATAATAGGGCTACAAAATAACACACACAAAAAAAAAAAAAAATTTAAGTCAATTTAGAAGTGTCAACAGCCAGACCCGATGCAATCAGATCACCCAAGGGGAAGCTGCAAATTAAAAACGAGTAAAAGTTTTCACAAATTATAACATGTAAAAGCCCTCTAAAGCAGCTTCATTAAATGATAAAATGCAGCTGCATCCCCCTCCTTCGCTAGTTTCTAAACATGTACAGAAGAGCTGCAGCCAGGCCTATAGTTACTTTCTAAATCTAATACAATAAGCACATGTACACATAGTATAAAAAAAACCAAAAAACACAATTACCTGAGGGAGATTTTGTGGGGCTGCGAGTTTTAACGTCATCATCTGGACCAAATCCTAGAAAGTGATCCTCCTGCAGACGAAAAAGACCACGTTACTAAAACTTTAGAAATTCACTTTCCCGTCCGCTGCCAACCTTACTTTTCTCAACATCGTACCTCACATGCAATGATCAAATTATTTTCTTCTCGTTTACAGCTGGAAACAGCCACATTACTGTTTGTCCGGTTTGAAGAAGTGGGCCAATCCTAGCCCTACGTGAGCGTAACCATTAAAGAGGACCTTTCACGTTTCTTTTTTTTAATTCTAGATAAATACATTTACTTGCGGGGTACCCCCCACTGATGCTGCCACCCTGCCTGATTTTTTAAAATATCGCTCCTTACACCCCCCCCCCTGTAGTTTTCCCGCTCAGTATGCTAATACGGAGCATCGGTACAGGGAGGAGGAGAAGCCAGGGTTTCTCAATGGGCGTCTCCTTCTCCCTGGCTGTGCCACGAGCCAATCACAGCGGAGAGCGTCACAGCCAGGGAGGAGGAGAGTTATTTTTTCTCTGCTCTCCGCTGTGATTGGTTCGCGGCACAGCCAGGGAGAAGGAGACACCCATTGAGAAACCCTGGCGTCTCCTCCTCCCTGTACCGATGCTCAGTATTAGTATACTGAGCGGGAAAACTGCGGTAGGGCACAGCGGGGCGTAGGAGCGGTATTTTAAAAAAACAGGCAGGGTGACCGCATCAGCGGGGGGTACCCATCCAAGTAAAGGTATTTATCTAGAATAAAAATAAAATATGAAAAAAGGTCCTCTTTAAAGGCTATGGACACGTTCTAAAAATATTTTTTTTCTTTTTGACTTCTACTTATTTTGAGCTAAACAACAGAACAGGCTCTCTGCTTCTGCTGACCGCTCAATCTGTAGACATTAACTCCTGGTCGCATATACACATTCGTTTAATCTAGATTGTTATCACATTGAGCACGGATGGATTTGCATGCATCCATATAAACAACTGATCCCAACAGACTGGCCAAGAAAGACCAAGTGACCATATCAACGTCTCCAGTCTAACCAAGTGCAATCTACCTACGTGAGAGATCTATGGCATACTTTAAAGCAGAGATGCACAACAGGTGACCCACGGGACCACAAGCAGCGTGCTATTCAATTTTTTGCAGTCCCCAACCATGGGGACACAGGCATGCTTTGCTGCAGAAACCCGAACGTTAAAAAATAAAAAGTGCTATTGTTGCATGAGGGATCCATTCTCTAAAGCTGGCCATACATTTGGGATAATGATCAGCCGCAGTGTGCCGATCAGTCATCCATGGGATCAAGCAATCCCACCAACAAAACTGCCCAACCAGGGAGTCAGTTATTGAAAAAAATAATAAAAAATCCCTGATGCTTGAACACAATGGCAAGTGATCGTCTGAATTCAGCCAATCATGCCATCAACAAGCAGTTTCGGCCATGAAAAGGCCAAAGTTTACTATCCTGGCGGGCTTTAATCTTATGTGTATGGCCATCTTTATCCTTGGATGATCACAGCTTTAGGGCCCATTCACACGACAGTATTTATGGGTCCGTATCCGTTCTGCAATTTTGCAGATCAGATGCGGACCCATTCATTTCAATGGGGCCGCAAAAGGTGCGGACAGCCCACCGTGTACTGTCTACATCCGCACTTCTGTTCCGCAGCTCTGCAAAAAAAAAAGAAAAAAAAAAAAAAAAGAGCATGTCCTATTCTTGTCCGCAATTGTGGACAAGAATAGGCATTTCCACCATAGGACTGGCCGTGTGCATTCAGCATTTTGCAGAACACATGCTAGCCAGTATTTGCGTACCACAAAACACACACGACCATCTGAATAAGCCCTTAGGGGCAGGACTAATGATATATGTGAGCGCCCTCTAGTGACTGCTCACCGGTATCTTCCATGTTCAAAAGAAAAGGAGTAGTGACGAGCAGAGACAGGCAAGTACTAATGGGGCACTTAGTGAATAGCATTTTTACCATCAGATGTTGCCTCTTTAAAAGGTGAAATTCCATTCAAGGCATTTATGGCAAATCAACATTATACTATAAACGTCCGATAAATTCAGACCATTTAATGTGGAAAAGGGGAATGTCCCTTTAGAAAAGGTTATGCACCTCTGGCAATCAAAATGAATACAGATCTCACCCAGATAGTACCCAATTCATGGCGAGAAACCGTTCAGTGATGCTCCTTGCCCAAAGCTCTCAAAAATATTCTGGATGCAAGTCATCAAAGCAAATGTCATTATCTACATTATTACAGAAATTCTGTCATTATTAGGACTGAAAGGGGTATTTCAATCTTTTAAACTGATGGCATATTTATGGTCACGGTGGTCTAATATCAAAGACCCCCATCTCTACTGAGAAAGAAGTGGTTTAGTGCTACAACCCTTCTAAAAAGGAGACCATACACCTTCAACATTTTTTGGCAGAAACCTAATTCGGATGACGACCATTCCTCCTGTCTCCCCCCCCCCCCCCCTCCCCTCCATATTCCTGAACACTGTGTGGCTGAGCATGCGTGTTTTCTCAAATGGGAGAGGGGGAATAAGATGCAGCCAGGCGTCTTTAGGTCAGCTTCTCTCCATTCAGAACAGAAAAGCATGCTGAAATCCAACATGTCTATCCCTTCTCTTTCCACCGATGTCTTCTAATCAGGGAGAACTGACAGACACCTTAAAGTGGGGGGCTGCAGGTGATGTCGAACCAAAACCCCTTTAAAGAGGACTGTCAGCAGCTATGATCAAGCTAAACTGCTGACAGCACTAGGTAGGGGTAGGAGCTTTTCTCATCAGGAGTAGTGTGAATATGAACTTTTTCCAGAGCATGCCCAACCAATGACGCCAAACACAATCAGGGTTGGATCTGGGGTTTTCAGGGACCCACAGACTACAATTTGCGTTAGTAATCAAGGACAATAAGAGGGCGTGCTTCTGTAATGTCACCAAGGACCCACGACCTGTAGAAAACCACTAATGTGTGAATACACATATTAAAGTGAATAAACAGGTCAGCACACGTCCCCGATTTACTGACGTATGAAAGATCTTACAACCTGAAGGACCAATTATTTTGTGACCCAGCAACATGAATGGCTGCAGCTGCACATTTGTAACCCGATTCCTGGGATACGTCCAGGGGTGGACAAGTCCATATTCCTCGAAATCCTGTCTCTATTGCAGGATTCCTATGGCAGACGTAGTCATTATGTAATGTTCCGAGAACTAGCGAGGCACGTGGATGCTGCCCGAGGCCCTCTAGTGGGTTAATAATATCTCCAGCACATGAGTCATATGAGAGGAGGGAAATGACACACTGGGAGGGAGGGGGGAGACGGATTAACAAGAGCCACGATAAAACACGAAAGCAAATACACGCATCGCCAGAGCCAAGCAGCCTCACGTCTGCCGAATATTTACAGTTCTCCATCTGAAAACATTTAACGATGGGAGTGAGCGAGCTGTCTGCAAAGTGCTTCGCTGTGTGTGAA
>NC_058083.1:481932545-481942545 GCF_014858855.1 Bufo gargarizans
GATTACTAATGCTCAAGAGAAACAAAAAAAGCCCCTTCTCACAGAGGGAAATTGATTTTTATTAAATTCCTAATATTATAGCAGCGTCGTATGCGGAAGCGCTGCACACAGAATGTAATGACTTCCATCAGTTATTACGGATTGACGCCACAGTATAATCTCCATCTTGGATACAAACTAAGACCAGTTGAATAGATAAAAAAAAAGGTGTGTGAAGGAAATCATAATACTTAAAGGGATTGTCCCAAAGACAAATATTCTACATTTTTCAGACCAGCACCTGGATCTGAATATTTTTGCAATTGCAATTAAAAATTTTGTACAGCCATTGAGTTATTCAATACAATCTATCTGTATAGCGCCACCTTCTGTTTGTGTTCTTCACCTTATTTTTCTGTCCACCTCAATTACATTTCAGACATGGTTGCAAAAGTCCAGTTACATACTTCAACTGCCCCCAGATGTATGCATTGTTAGAAGCTGTCACAGTTACTGGGCGAACTGCAGCAGAAAGGACACGTTCCCTGAGATATGATAGGGAGAGAGATGCAGCAGAAAGGACATCCCCGAGCTGTGATCGGTAGAGAGCTGCTGCAGAAAGGACATACCGCCTGAGCTGTGTAGGGAGAGAGTTACAGCAGAAATGTTATGCCCCTGGAGCTGCAACAGGGTGAGAGCTGCAGAGAAAGGACATGCCCCCTGAGCAGTGATAAAGAGAAAGATGCAGTAGATGGGCCACACTCCAGGAGGGTGCAAGGCCCCCCAGATTTAAAAAAAATATTACATCGGAAACTGGCATAGATTGGACCACTTCTAGTAAACTGGATGCCTGTTACTCCAGGCATACACTATCAATGGTATACACCAGGGATCAGCAACCTTCGACACTCCAGGTGTGTTGAAACTATGACTCCCAGCATGCACACTTGCTTGGCTGATGTCAGAACTCCCATAGAAGTGAATGAAGCATGATGGGGGTTGTAGTTTCACAACAGCTAGAGTGCCGGAGGATGCTGACCCCTATCATACACCATCAAGCGCCACTTCTGTCTGTCTGGTTTGGATCTGAGATTGCAGCTCATTATCCAGATCCTGGATCCTTTAAGCGGGCCATAGACATTAGACATTTGTGAGCAGTAGAGCAGGATTGCATCGGCCGTATCGCAGCACGTTCAATCGTCTGTTCCCCGGGAGAGGTTGCTTATCAGACTGTCCTTGTTGAAATAAATATGCATGCTTGGTCGATCTGAGCATACATGTTTATAGATGAGTTGGACAGGAGAGCCGAGCCACTTATCTTATGTCTATGGTCACCTTTTATTGCATTATGCAACATCTGTTATCAATGGACCCACACATGCCAAGCCATTTGTTATGCATAACTAGGGTGACTTCTCTGTCCTGACCCCTCTATAGTGCAGCGGGATCTGTAATGTGACGTATCAGATTTTATATATCTTGTTGTGAAAATACAATAAATAGGCAGTTACAGTATAGATAGAATTATAAACCTGTCTTACTGCTAGGGAAAAAGGTGGACATGTAGCCTAATGTATCCAATAAGATTTAAGAATATGGTATCTGACTGGTTGTTCTGTGGGACAAGGGCAAAAATAGCAAGAAGCCACTATATCAAAGGACAAAGAGAAATAAACCCACAAAAATTAAACCAAAAAACAGCACAAATGTAAATAAAAACCCAAAACTGACACAAAAAAAAAAAATGAAAAGAAAAACTAAAAATTAATTTTTGCCATACAGATGCCAATATTTACACCAGATCAATGGGAAGAAGCAACCATCATGTTGCACTGTGCTGTGTTACTGTAAATGGGTTTGGATTGATATATTCAAAAAGAAACATGATTAAAAATAAAATAAAAAAAAAGTCAAATGCAAAGTCAGTAACAGGCCCCCGTTGTTGTCCTCAGACCTACCATGAGGTACATAGTCACCAACAGATTTGGGGACTTTTAAGGCCCTTCCCACCTTCCTAAAGATAAATTTGCGCAAATTCTGCCCCTAGCACTCAGCCCACCCACTTCTAGGGATTGTTGACAACTATGCTGGTGTCTTCTTAGGAAGCAAAGGGCCCCTTGGACCCCTTCAGGCACAACCGCTACATCCTTCCCCCATAACTACACCCCTGAAACCTTCCAGCTGACATTAACAGAACACAATGGGAAACAGATTACTAAATATTCTGGATTACCAGGGAGACTGAGAAACATGTAAAATGTAGAAAGGCGCAAGGGTCCGTCGTTGACGGAAGATATGTGTCACGAGGTTCCTGGCCTCGGTGAAATAAGAGCCGCTATTTTCAGGTGTCAGCGGCCGCTAATGCTGACCTTACTATTTTAGTATGGCTGTATAGCCGATCCGGGACGGCTCTTACTGGGAGTTGGCAAAGTGCTGGGTGAGTGACTACTCCCCACGTTCCAGGCCGGGTCTTGACTGGCCTATAAAAAAAAAAACAGACGGCAGTGATTACCTCTCTTTGACAGAGGAGCTCTGGCAATCGCTGGTGTGGGAACTGAGCTCTGTGCTGATCTGGAAAGCTGACGCCTGTGTGTTGGAAGTGCAGGCCACCTAAAGCCTGCATTTGGACTGCTGGAGGCAGAACCGCCGACAAGGTGACATTTTTTTTTTATGCACAAACTTTCTACTTGGTCTGAACAAACACCAACCTTGCAAAGAGTATTTTTGTTTGACCTTTAAGTGTAAATAAACACGGACAACTACCAGAGCGAATACCCACAATTGGTGGAGGATGCGGGTATTGCAGGGAGGCTGGTGTGAAGCCGGAAATATTTTAGTTTTTCCAGGCACAGTTGTATGTCTTACATCAAACCAGCGAGATTACAACCCACTTGACAAAACGGAAGCCGTCGTGAAAGTCCTCGTGAAAGCTAACCTATAACAGCGGGAGGCCAATAAGCAACAGCAGGAAACATACCAGCTGCTGTTACAACATGTGATGGCTTTACAAGCAGCAGGAGCATCCCAGAGCATCCAAGATGCCTGGAAAGCGGTCTGTGCGGCGATCCCCAAGATGACCCCCGCAGACTACGTTGAGACTTATTTGGCGATCTTCGAGAAGGTAGCCGTGAGAAAGAAGCTACCCCGGGAGCAATGGGCTGAGGTCATCGCTCCGTTTCTGGCGTCTGGACCCCAGCAGGTGTATTTTGACTTACCGGATGATCAAGCGGCTGATTACCCGACTGTAAAGAGTAAGATTCTGGCGAGACTGGGGGTGAATGTATTAGGCCACTTTCACACGGGCGAGTATTCCGCGCGGGTGCAATGCGAGACGTGAACGCATTGCACCTGCACTGAATCCTGACCCATTCATTTCAATGGGGCTGTGTACATGAGCGATGTTTGTCACGTAGCCCGCGGCCAGGTTTTGTAGGAGAAAAGGTGCAGGCTCCTCGGTCTGATGCAATAGAAGCAGTTGCTACAGTTGTTTTCCCGAGTGGGTCTACCTAAAGAGCTTCTGACTGACCAAGGAACCCCTTTTATGTCCAAGGTCATGAGGGAACTCTGTAAGTTGCTCCACATAAAACAGCTACGGACATCCGTGTATCATCCACAAACATACTGCCTGGTGGAGAAATTTAATCAAACATGTTAAAAAGAGTCGTGTCTAAGGATGGGAGGGACTGGGACCTTCTTCTGCCCTATCTCATGTTCGCAGTGTGAGAGGTGCCCTAGGCCTCTACTGGGTTCTTGCCTTCGAACTGCTATATGGCCCAAAGTAGGGTCTATAATCGGCAGGCTCGGGTCCGGAACTTTAACCCAGGTCATCGGGTTTTGGTTCTGGTACCAACCGTAGACCGTAAGTTCCTAGCTAGGTGGCAGGGGCCCTACGAGGTACTCGAGAAAGTGGGAGAGGTAAATTACAAGGTACACCAGCCGGGGCAGCAAAAGCCAGAGCAGGTGTACCATGTGAATTTACTAAAACCATGGAAAGATAGGGAGTACTCTACTGAAGACAGCCCGCGGCCAGGTTTTGTAAGAGAAAAGGTGCAGGCTCCTCGGTCTATTGCAATAGAAGCAGTTGCACAGTAAACAGGTTCAGGAAGCCAGGGAGTTCATTAGTCGGAACACGGATGTGTTCTCGGACCTCCCTGGACGCACTTCCATAATCCAGCATGACATTGTCACTGAGCCTCAGGCAAAAGTCCGGTTAAAATCATACCGGGTACCCGAGGCTCGGCGACAAGCCATCGCGGAGGAAGTGCAGCTGAAACTAGACGTCATAGAGGAGTCCAAAAGTGAATGGGCCAGTCTGATAGTCTTAATACCCAAGCCGGACGGGACGAAGTCTCCAAGTTCGATGCGTATCCCATGCCCCATGTAGATGAGCTTATCGAGAGGTTAGGACAAGCCCGATATTTTTCTGTTTTGGACCTCACGAAGGGCTACTGGCAGCTGCCCTTAATGGAGGCTGCCAAAGAGAAAACTGCCTTTGTCACCCCTGAGGGGCTGTATCAGTATAAAGTGTTACCCTTTGGTCTACATTGTGCCCCTGCCACGATCCAAAGACTCATGGACATTGTGCTTCGTCCACATCATCGGTACGCGGCGGCTTACCTGGACGATATAGTCATCCACAGTACTGACTGGGAAAGTCATCTGCCCAAAGTGCAGGCTGTAGAAGACTCCCTTAGGAAGGCTGGACTTACCGCTAACCCAAAGAAATGCGCAATAGGGTTAGAGGAGACTAGAGGGTACATCATTGGACGTGGAGTTATCGAACCTCAAGTGAATAAAATAGAGGCGATTTGGAATTGGCCACGACCTGTCACCACAAGGCAAATTAAGTCGTTCCTGGGAATGGTAGGCTATTATATGAGGTTCGTAGCCCATTTTGCTACTTTAGCGGCTCCGTTGACAGGGCTCTTAAAGGGACGGAAGTCTGTGATGGTCCGCTGGAATGACCAGACGGAAAGGCTTTTTCCACGATGAAGTCGGTCCTGTGCGGGTCACCGGTTGTGGTGACGCCCAACTTCAAGAGTTTGTGGTACAGACTGATGCCTCTGAAGTAGGCCTTGGAGCTGTACTCTCTCAGGAAATCAGTGGGGAGGAACATCCCATTGTTTTCCTGAGCCGCAAACTCACCCCAGCCGAGACTAGGTACAGCATAGTGGAGAGAGAGTGCCTGCCCATCAAATGGGCACTCGAGTCTCTCCGCTATTAGCTGTTGGGGAGAAAGTTCCGTCTGGTGACCGACCACTCCCCTCTGTGGATGAGCCAGGCCAAAGAGAGAAATGCTCGGGTCACCAGATGGTTCTGGTCATTACAGAACTTCAAGTTCTCAGTAGAACACAGGGCAGGCCGCTTGCAGGGAACCCTACACTGAGTCTATGTGGGCAATTTATTAAGGTCTGAGTCAAACAGGCATAAAAAAGTGTGCAAAAATTTTGTGCAAAAATTTGATTTTCATTTTTTTATGCAGCACTCACCTTTTTTTGTTTTGTTTTTAAAGCAGGGCCTTCGTAGTCTGACAACTATTACTTTACCACAAATCTGGCATAAATTCTACCAGAACTCTCCCTTTCTGGAGCACGGACCTCCGAACATGCGTCAATATCATTAAAGGGGTTCTGCACTTTGTTTAAAGGGCTTCTGTCACCCCACTAAAGTCATTATTTTTTTGGGGGCTAGTTAAATTCCTTATACTGCGATATATGAAAATATAATGGTGTTACTTACTTTCCTTCAGCAGTTTCTTATAAATAACTTTTATAATATGTAAATTAGGTCTCTACCAGCAAGTAGGGCGTCTACTTGCTGGTAGCCGCCGCAAAAAAAAACGCCCCCTCGTCGTGTTGATTGACAGGGCCAGCCGCGATCTCCTCCTCTGGCCGGCCCTGTCAGCATTTCAAAAATCGCGCGCCTGTGTTCATTCGGCGCAGGCGCTCTGAGATGAGGAGGCTCGCCTCCTCAGAACTCCCTTAGTGCGCCTGCGCCGATGACATCACCGAAAGAGAAGACGTCATCGGCGCAGGCGCACTGAGGAGGCGAACCTCTTCATCTCAGAGCGCCTGCGCCGAGTGAACACAGGCGCGCGATTTTTGAAATGCTGACAGGGCCGGCCAGAGGAGGAGATCCCGGCTGGCCCTGTCAATCAACACGACGAGGGGGCGGTTTTTTGCGGCGGCTACTAGCAAGTAGACGCCCTACTTGCTGGTAGAGACCTAATTTACATATTATAAAAGTTTGTTTTTATAAGAAACTGCTGAAGGAAAGTAAGTAACACCATTATATTTTCATATATCGCAGTATAAGGAATTTAACTAGCCCAAAAAAAAATAAAAAATTACTTCTCAAACAGCTGATTGGCGGGGGTCCCGGGTGTCGGACCCCCGCCGGTCAGATGCTGATGATCTATCCAGAGGATAGATCATCAGTTTAAACAAAGTGCAGAACCCCTTTAAGAGGCATGCACCTCCTAATACATTTGGTGCATCTGATGCCAGCATACATACTCATAGATAAATATTTAAAGGGGTTATCTTATGACTAATGTAAAAAAATGAAAATCAGACATCATATAGTACATGACAATCTCTTTCTAACAAAGCTAGAACCAGCCCTGTACCTCACATGGATCCAGAGATCTCCCCATTCATTGCTCTGCTAGATTTATATCAAGCTGGCAGCGTTTTCACTCCATATGGATATTGACCTGCCGTGTGGATTTTAAAAGCTCCAGCATGTCAATTCTTTGTGCAATTCTTGTGTGTGGATTTCAAACTTTTTAATGCAAGGATAAAATCTGCTGCAAAATTGCAAAAAATCCACAAGTAACATATGGTTTATGGTGCAGAAAAGCACAGAAGTCCAGAAACTTCTGCTGAATTTCTGCAAGTGCGCAGGTAGCACATGTAAGGTGATTTAAAGGGAATCTGTCACCTATTTTGACCATATAAAACCATTAACATAGCAATGTGCAATAAAGTACCTCCTTACCTACATGGGTCTTCTTTCTTTTATTCAACTTTTCATTCTTATTAAAAAGTGATTTTTCTGGTATGCAAATGAAGTCTCAAGGTGCCCAGAGGGGCGTTATTACTGTGCTCTAGTGCCCAGTAACGCGCCCCTGCAGTGCCCAGCTGGCCTCCTAAGAAATAAATGTCCTCCCACATACTTGCCGAACGGCGCCGCCCCCTCCCCACTACGTCATTTAACTTATTCACTGCATCGGCCCTTGCTTCCTCCTCTCTTGTCCTCCGAAATCCCACGCAGGCGCAGTATCGCTGAGTGCCTGCGCCTGCACGATACTCCTGCTCCAGAGGGCAACAGCCTCACTAGTGTCACTGGGCATGCGCCGAGCCCAGTGACGTAATCAGAGCGCTGTTGCCTCTGAGAGATTCTAGAGGAGGAAGCAAGGGCCGGTGCGTGCACTGAATAAATTAAATGACGTAGTGGGGAGGGGGCGGCGCCGTAGGCAAGTATGTGGGAGGACATTTATTTCTTAGGAGGCCGGCTGGGCACTGCAGGGGGGCGTTACTGGGCACTAGAGCACAGTAATAACGCCCCTCTGGGCACCTTGAGACTTCATTTGCATACCAGAAAAATCACTTTTTAATAAGAATGAAAAGTTGAATAAAAGAAAGAAGACCCATGTAGGTAAGAAGATACTTTATTGCACATTGCTATGTTAACGGTTTTATATGGTCAAAATAGGTGACAGATTCCCTTTAAGTGGTAAGAGGGGAGGCAACCACAGTCAGACACCTTCAGCAGGAGCTTATATCAAATTCCTCTTTTACCATACATTCGACATTATGTATCAGATTATCAGTTGACTTTTATCTGAAAGCGGCTGTAGTTGATTAAAAAAAAAACATAGAAGCTTTTTTCCAAAAGTAGCGCCCCTCCTGCCCACAGGTTGTGTGTGGTATTACAGATTAGCCTCACTTCACTTCAATGGAGCAGAGCAGCAATTACCGGACACAAACCTATGAAAGAAAGCAGCCATGTTTATTTTCTAAATACTGGAGAACCTCTTTTTGTCCCCCTCAGTGAGTTAGGTTACCTTACGCCTCCAGGCTTTATTCAGCTTTGAACGGGGAAAAATATCAGCTGCTAAAAATGTGCCTTTTCTCCGCATGGATTCTTATCTGTGCATTATATTAATCTAGCAAAACTGTGCAAGTAACCTATTAATGCACCAAAAAACGGGTAAGTAAATCATGACCGATATGTCAGTTCCCAGCTCCAAATATATAGTAATAAAATAAAAAACACACCGAATGCTAAATATAAAATACTGGTAATAAAACCGCACTCCCCCATTCCTATTACATTGCGGTTTCCACCAATAATTCTCGCTCTTCTTCGGCATACAATGATAACAATGAGGGGGAAAAACGGCGGCAGGGGAGCAAGAGGCGAACAATGCAGCCATATAAAAGGGTCTGCGGCTGAAGGACACCTGGCTCCCTTTGGTGAAGGCATAACAAGTTTATTAAGTAAGCACCACCTCTGCAATTATAATCCCCTCCGGCTTCTTCCACACAGTTTATTGGTTCAATTTTCATAACCATGAGCATCATTAGGGCAATGCAGTAATTAAGAGTTGTTAGAAAGTGAATTCTCAAACTGCAGATTAGAAAATTAAACTATTTCCTGATTACATATTAATGGAGCACAACAATAGCAGTTGCCATAAGCTTGGAAGGCAACCAAGGGATAAATCTGTGTACTTAATTACCATAAACAATGGCTGCATAGAAATGAAGTTTTACGCACATTTCCTTCTGTAATATGTCTGATATCAGTACACACTTGACAATTCTTGTTCAATTATCTCTATTATTTAATGCGCTGTGAACGGCTCTATGTAAATAAAATTAACCACCCCAATTACTTTGAATTCATCTAGGGACAAACGGAATAAAAAAAAATAAAAAAAAGGTGGCGAATTCGCTGCAATGTCTAATCTAAAACATTACAGAAGCTTTCACTTGATTCCGCCTATATTTGCCTGCTCTTATTTAAGTACGCTTGCTAATTTAATTACATTCACCGCCAATGGTCAATCACAAGCAACAGAGCTGCTGCGATTTAATTACTTTGCGTTGACTGTAACCGCGATCACTGGTAAATCTGGTGAAATGGGGCGGTCGTATACTATCAGAGTGCGGGGAATTGGCTCAATCTAAAACTGCTTATGGCATTGAAACAGTCACATACATATGTATGGGTAAAGACCGTGTCAGGATGAGCTCAGCTCTTGTTACTCCATTTACATAATGGGGTTGTCCAACAATTTTTTTTTTTTTTAAAACCAGCACCTGGATCTGAATACTTTCGTAATTTCATGTTAATAAAAATTTAGAATAGCCATTGAGTTATTCAATACATTTATCTGTACTGTATAGCACCACCTGCTGTTTGTTCTTTTTCTTATTTCTTTGTCCTGCTCACTGAGAAGGCCGCACATGCTCAGTTTCATCCTTCAACTGCCTCCTGAGCTGTGATAGCCAGAGCATGGACACGCCCCCTGAGCTGTGATATGCAGAGCATGGACACGCCCCCTGATCTGCAGCAGGTAAGACACTCCCCTTGAGCTGCCTTCTTGATATAAATCTAGCAGAGCAATGAATGGGGAGATCTCTGGATCCATGTGAGGTACAGGGCTGGTTCTAGCTTTGTTAGAAAGAGATTGTCATGTACTATATTATTTTCATTTTTTTATAGTCATCGGATAACCCCTATAAATGATGCCCTGCAAGTCTGCAACTGTTGGCGAACATTTTGCAAGGTACGATTGTAAGGTATAATATACAAAAGGTTATGAAGGTTGAAGACTCAATGCTAGATTATACTTCTATATTGTTACTTATCTGCCCTAATGCCATACAGAAGTACCAGTTCCCAGTCAGGCTTACGATTTAAACTCCTAATAACAAGACTGGGAACTTAAAGTGGCCCCGGGGGAAAAAAAAACAAAAAAAAAAAAAACCTAAGGACTCATGCACACGAA
>NC_058083.1:481945045-482007545 GCF_014858855.1 Bufo gargarizans
AAAGGCATAAAATTCCGGCAATAATTCCCATATCATGTATTCAAACACTGGATGAAGCCAGCACTACTCCGCAGTTGACGGGAGGATAGGGGTAAGCCGGCTGATGAGGACGGCGGCGTGTACAATATAATCTTGTTTACGCACACAGCTGGCTAGAACAGAAGTGCTATGCACTGCAAGGTGTTATCCATTACCGAGACGGCGGCTGCACAAAGCAGCGCCGGCCGCTCTGTCATGTCTGACACCACCAATCTGAACTGCTGGGATAGGCCTATTAGGAGATCTGATACAAGGGACCAGCCGAGGACTGAATTACATCACGATAGAACCAAATAGGCGCTTGGTATATGGGGTTTACAGTCAGTTACTGACTAGAATGGGCTCCCCAAACTGTTAATAATTATATAGGGAGAGGGGCGAGCCAGAGACCCTCTGCAGGGTTTGCCATTTTGGAGTTTGGGAGCAACTGGAAAATAAATCTCACTATGAGCTTATTCCTTATGTCCATATTAAAAACCGCATCTGTTTTGGCCGCCACACTTGGGTGATTTATAATACAGCAGTGGGACCTGTGTATCTTTGCAGAACCTTTAGTCTCCAGGTCCTTGAGACAGTGGCTAAAGTGGGATGTGCTCTATGTGAATAGGACAACTTACTCCTATGGGTTCTTATGCTATCCGTTGCGGACAGGAAGAAGCTCTTGTACATATATATAACTATACTCACAGCTATGCTCTATATTCTGTCACTACCTTAATACAGTCTTCTGTCATCTACCATATGAAGCTCTCAACCCAACTCTGCCATACTCCTCGGGTGCAGGACGAGACGCTATGGAGACCTGTATGTACAACACTCCAGTTGTGGTGAAACTATCACTCCCAGCATGCACACTTGCTTGGCTGTTCTCGGAACTCCCATAGCAGTTTCTCATAATCAGTAGAATGGAGAAAAATTCCATCGCCCCATACCTCAACCTTCAGGGTCCATGTGAGTCATGGTGATGAACTACACTCGAAAAGTCAGTGATGGATGACCATTACTTGTTCTCAGATTCACTGCCACCAAATCATAGATGAAGCACAATATTCTACCCAGGTTTTTAGGACAGTACCTCGTGTTGCACAGGAAATCTGGGTTTGTATTATTCTATTGATTTACAGTCAATAGCACCGATTACACCACAGTCCATTACAGCGCCTATGAGCGCGAGCACGACTGATTACTCCAGACTAGTGTTGAGCGAACTTCTGTTTTCAAGTTCGGGTTATCGAAGAATTAGGCTATGGATTCTGCTACCATGGGCCATAAGGTATGGTCTGTGGTAGCAGAATCCATGACGGTATTCTTAGATAACCCGAACACACAAGTTCGCTCATCCCTACTCCAGACATCAAGAACTACATTTGCCAAATTAGGAGATAAAAAATCGCTTTCCTGTGAAACTCAAGTTGGGAATGTGTTTTTTTTTTTCTTTATATAACCTTTGGTCAGGACACCGTCAAAGACAGTCTCCTCCGCAGAAATAAAGACAAGGAAGCCAATTTGTCAAATTACACACAGTGAATGGTCGCTGTCAAACTCCGGCTAGGCATGCTGGGAAAGACACAGGTTCCAGCGTGTTCCTTCCTCTATCCGTCCCCACACAGCTGTCCATCAAATGCTGCTTTCTCCCCGCGGTCTATTAAATATTTCCCTCGCAAATCAATTTTACACATGATCAGCCCATACTCCTACTGAGCTGAACCTCCCCGTTAATTAAGTGAAGAAATTACCATATATATTATATTAATGCAAACATCATTCAGCTGGTAATTCACGGCTGATCTGGATAATGGAAAGGTTGAACACCCATTAACCCAAGTCAACAAAATGGGTTGGCTGGGAAAAATCGAGCAGGTCTCCTGTGACTTGTCCCTCTAACTGCAGCACTGCCGTATCTTCCATTGTAATAATTAAAATCCTCCTGCAAGATCAATATTGGCATCTTTGGAAGGGAAGTGCCCTCAATGGCAACGCCTCAAACAAGAGGGGGGGGGGGGATTTTTTTGCAAGTGAGAAAAACTCATTTTTTTTTTTATCTGACAATTATCACCTTGGTGCAGACTAATTCAGCGCTGCGCCCTTTCTTACAGAGATTTCAATGCAACAGAGATTGACATCTCCGAAAAGAGAAAAAAATATATAAAAAACCCTAACATCTCATTTTTAACAAATAAAAGCACAATTTTCCCATGCAGGGGAGAATTATCAGCAATCATGAAATAGGGCAGAGAGAGGGGAAAGTGAAATACATTTAGCACTTCATCTTCTGAGGGCTTCTTCTGGGTCTCGGTTATCACGGCTCCTTCATGCCCGCGTCTTGTGTCCTCCTGCATTGATCTCTGCCTTTTCATCTCTGCAAAATAAATAAACAGAAGCCGGAGAGCCTCCATTATATTCTGGTCGGAGGATGAGGATCCGACTCCGCACAAGTGTACGAGCAGTTAGCGCTGATTAAATTTGACTTGCGGTAAAGAAACACTAAGGCCACACCTTGCCGATTCTCGTGCGGTTTTTCAGCGCGGATTCTCGTGTGGAACACAGCAAAGTAATACATATCAGCAAACTGGATGGAATTAGACAAAAAAAAAATGTTTTATTTGTCTGTGCGGAAATTGACCTGCTGTGCGGATTTTCGAATCCACAGCATGTCAATTCTTTGTGCGATTTTTAGGGCGGAATTTGTCAGCATAATATTCACGCCAAAACGTGCAAGTAATACATGCAGTGTATTTGGTGCAGAAACGCACACAGAAAACCGCATGGATTTTCTATTTTAAAACCCGCATCTGTGTGTAGGTAGCCTAAGGGTACGACCACATGGCAGATTCATGTGGTTCTTTAGATGCAGCCACGTTGTGATCAAGTACTGTGCGGCCGTCGGCAGGTTCTAATAAAACGAATGAGACTGCACTGTTTAGTCGGTCTATACCGCTTCAATACCGCTCGGCCGATAACCATACAGACCAACTAACCTTTAAAGAGGACCTGTCCCCTCTCCTGACATGTCTGTATTAGTAACTGCTTGTATTCCCCATGTAATGACAATTCTGGGGCACCTATTCCTAAGACTCTATGTCGTGCTATCCCTCTGTTAATTCTGCTAGAAGTTTATAAATGAATTGTCAGCAGCTTGCGGTAAAGGTACAGATGGGTGTTACCAGTTAGGGGTGTGTCGCTGTGCAGTCTGACACCAGCAGCACTGATTGGACAGAGTCAGACACACCTGCTTCTGGTAACACCCAGCAGTACCTTTACTGCAAACTGCTTGCAATTTACTTCTAGCAGGAATAATACAAGAACGGCAACGCACAAGGTAATAAGAAAAGATGCTCCAGAATTGTTATTACATGTAGTTACTACAACAGACATGTCAGGAGGGGCGACAGGCCCTCTTTAATAAGATTGTGCTGGGAACGTGCAGTACTTGAACGCAGTCCAGCCACATCACAAGCGCCACGCGACCACGTCGTGTCCTTAAAATTTAAGGAAACATGACGAGATGGGTTACTGGCAGGACATAAGGGAACGTTATTATGGCAAAGATGCAAATATAGCCACTAGGGGCCTCATTTATCACAGGTTTCTGTGTTGATAGCCAACAATCAGAGCTCGGCTCTCATTTCTTAAACTAGTTTGGAAACAAACGCTGCACTGTGATTGGCTGGAATGAGCACCAAGGCCTGCTCTTTAGACAGTTTTGATAAATAGGTCTCTTCAGCTTTAAAGGGGTTGTCCACATTCTGGCTACTAGTGACCAATGTGTCTGACAGATGACTACATGGCACTCAGTAATATAGCCTTTGCTGATATTCTGCAGCATTTTCTATATTTCATAAGGTATACCCCCCTGTGAACCAAGTATTTTGTGCAGCCCGGTCCTTTCCATAAGAATAGAGACGGCTGAGCGTTGTATCTGATCACATGACCCTCCATCAGCGGCCATCTTATAGACAGGACCTCTATGTGCACAGCACAGAAGATTTGCCCAACAAGGGGACATGGCGTATGAGATATAGGTATGGCACCGAATATACCAATAAAGGCTATATTAGTAAGTGCCATATAGTCGTCTTACATACACATTGGTAAACAGTAGCCAGAAAGTGGCCAACCCCTTTAACTTCAGATAGCAAATAAAAAATTGTGAAGCCCATACTGACCAATGAGCTAGAGCTTTCATCTGTCAAAGTCTGTCTGTCATGTACTCATAGAATGTAGGTGGTTGTCCTTCAGCTGAGGCTTCCCCCCCTTCCCCCGGAGGCTGTTCTCGGAACTGCCTGCACCCGGAGACCGCATTTCATTTCAGACCAGCTCGCGCACAGGCACAGGTAAGGACTTACCTGTGCCTCGCCGGACTTGTCAGTAAAGATGGCAGATCGCATGTGTTCGCTGGCGAACACTGTCAACTGGCCATCACAAAAACGCAATGATGTGCCGGATTTGTCGTATGTCCGTTCAACACGGTTCCCGTCCATTTGATGGCAAGAATTGTCTGCATGCTGTGCTAGTCCTGTCATCAAAACTAACAGAACGGTTAAACAGGGCGGTGTGCACATAGCCTACGAGTACATTATGACAGATCCTTCATGCAACAGATCCGAACCGATCCCATAGACGTCTAATAAGACTATCATGTTTATGGTTTTTGGAAGAAGTAGGAACAGATTACACTTTTCTGCCCAATAACCACTTCACATCCGGGCCATTTGCCCCCTTCCTGACCAGGCCTAATTTAGCAAATCTGACATATGTCAATTTATGTGGCAATAACTTTGGAGCGCTTTCACTTATCCAAGCCATTCTGAGACTGTTTTCTCGTGACACATTGTACATAATGCTAATGGTAAATTTGAGTCAATATATTTCACCTTTGTTTATAAAAAAAATCCCAAAATTAACGAAAATTTGGAAAACTGTCACTGTTTTCTAAATTTGAATCTCTCTGCTTTTAAGACAGATAGTGATACCTCATGAAATACTAATTAACATTCAGCATATATGTCTACTTTATTTTGGCAATTAATTTTTTTGTCTTTTTTAGGACGTTAAAAGGTTTAGAACTTTAGAAGCAATTTTTGAAATTTTTACGATTATTTTTTTTAAGGACCAGTTCAGTTCTGAAGTCATTTTGAGTAGCTCACATAATACAGACCACCCATAAATACACAATTTTTAAAACTACACCCCTCAAACTATTTAAAACTGGTTTTAGAAATGTTGTTAACTCTTTAAGGATTCCACAGGTATTAGGGTACTTTCACACTTGCGTTTTTCTTTTCCGGCATAGAGTTCCGTTACAGGGGCTCTATACCGGAAAATAACTGATCAGGCATATCCCCATGCATTCTGAATGGAGAGTAATCCGTTCAGTTTGCATCAGGATGTCTTCAGTTCAGTCGTTTTGACTGATCAGGCAAAAGAGAAAACCGTAGCATGCTACGGTTTTATCTCCGGCGAAAAAAACTGAAGACTTGCCTGAATGCCGGATCCGGCATTTTTTTCCATAGGAATGTATTAGTGCCGGATCCGGCATTCAAAATACCGGAATGCCGGATCCGTCCTTCCGGTCTACGCATGCGCAGACCTTTAAAAATGAAAAAAAAAACAAAAAAACGGATCCGTTTTGCCTGATGACAGGCTTTCACTTTTTGTTGCAGATTTTTCATTTTTTTTCCAGTAACACATCAAGGGTTAACAACAAAACAAACCACAGTATTTATTACCCTGATTCTGCAGTTTTCAGGAACACCCGACATGTGGTCTTATACCGCTGTATGGGCACACGGCAGGGCTCAGAAGGCAAGGAGTGCCATATGATCTTTGGAGGGCAGATTTTGCTGGAATGGTCTTAGGGCGCTATGTTGTATTTGAAGAGACCCTCAGGTATTCCCACAGTGAAAACCCCCAAAAAGTGACCACATTTTGTAACCTACACCACCAAAGGAATTTTTAAGGTGTGTAGTGAGCACTTTGACTCAACAGGTGTTTCATAGAATTTATAACCCTTGGCTGTGAAAGTGAAAAATTCCATTTTTTTTACAAGAAAATTTTGCTTTAGGCCCAATTTTTTTTTCACTAAAAAGAACCAGAGAATATCCCCCACAATTTGCTACCTATTTTCTCCTGAACACAGTAACACCCCAATTGTGTCCGTAATTTGGGGATACGCCAGGGCTCAGAAGGGAAGAAGCAGCATCTGGATTTTCTAACATGGAATTTTCTGTCATGGTTTTTAAGAGTGATAACTTTTTTTTTTTTGTTATTGACTGAGCTGTGTGAGGACTTATTTTTTTGCGGGACAAGCTGTAGTTTTTATTGGCACCATTTTGGGGTACATTTGGCTTTCTGGTAGCTTTTTATCAGATTTTTTAGGAGGTGAACTCACAAAAAGAGCTGCTTGGTGTCATTTTTCTATATATTTTCTCTTATACCATTCACTTGATAGGGTAGATGTGATATTTTTGTAGATTCGGTCGTTACGGACGCAACGATACCAAATATGTCTAGTTTTTTCTTTTTCCATTTTACACAATAAGAACATTTTTATTAAAAAAAATATCATGATTTTGTGTTGCCCCTTTTCTTACAGCCAGGTTTTTTTGTTTTTTTTTTCTGGCTATGGTCTTGTGTGAGGGCTTGTTTTTTGTGGGATGAGGTGAAATTTTTTATTGCTACCATTTTGGGCTACATACGACTTTTTGTTTGATTGGTATTGTGTTTTTTTGGGAGGTGAAGCAGCAAAAAAAAAATAAATGCTGTTTTGGAGTAATTTATTTGTTTTTACGGCGTTCACTTGATGAGGTAGATCATGTGATATTTTTGTAGAGCCAGTTGTTACAGACGCGGCAATACCAAATATGTCTATTTAAATTTTTTACACAATAAGAGCATTTAAAAAAAAAAAGAATAAATCATGTATTTGTGTTGCAATTTTCTTAGAGCCATATTTTTTTACATTTTTATGGCTATGGTCTTGTGTGGGGGCTCATTTTTTGTGGGATGTGGTGACGTTTTTATTGCTACTGAGGCAACAAAAAAATCTGTTTTGGCAATTTTTTTTTTTTTTTTTTTTTTTTTTTTTTACAGCGTTCACCTGATGGGGTAGATCATGAGATATTTTTATAGAGCCAGCCGTCACGGACACGGCAATACCCAAAAAATAAAATTATATTTTAATTTTTTTTTGTAACTAAAAGGGGTTGTCTCACCTCCTTATTTCAGTCCTCAGTGCACAGCTCCTGGGGCACTTCCTGAGCTGTAGTGGGGGGTGGTACCTCTGCTGTGACTGATGGAGCAGGCATGAGGCGCCGGGATAATATAATCCTGCCCCTTGACTACACGTGCACGCTCGTGAGGCTGATAGACTATCTGAAACACTAGCAGTCTCAGCGGAGCAGACCCTGTACAGATCATAACAACCTATGTTAAAGGACTTCTGTCACCCCACTAAACAGTTTTTTATTTTTTTTTGTGTACTTATAATCCCTATCCTGCGATATTGCTATACCTTATGTTATTAATCATTTTCGTTCAGTAGATTTTGCAAAAAACATACTTTTATGATATGCTAATTACCTTTCTACCAGCAAGTAGGGCATCTACTTGCTGGTAGCAGCCGCAGAAAACCGCCCCCTCCTCTTGTTGATTGACAGGGCCAGCCGCGATCTCCTCCTCCGGCTGGCCCTGTCAGCATTTTAAAAATCGCGCGCCTGTGTTGATTCGGCGCAGGCGCTCTGAGATAAGGAGGCTCGCCTCCTCAGCACTCCCTCAGTGCGCCTGCGCCAATGACGTCACCAAAAGAGAAGACGTCGCAGGATAGGGATTATAAGTACACAAAAAAAATAAAAATCAGTTTAGTGGGGTGACGGAAGCCCTTTAAGTGATCGCTGCCATTTGCATCTTACAGGAGAGAATGACAGTGAGGTGGACGGGAATGGGAGCTGCTGCGTAACCCCTGGAGACGAGCAGTGTATAAAGAGGACGAAGAAGTAAGATAGTGGGGACCAGAGCCATTTCTGCTAAATCATCTACATTAGTAAGTTACTTATATCAATGTCATGCACATAACAAATATAACTTGATGACTTGAAACAACCCCTTTAATTGGGGATTTTTTATTTTTACATGTGACTTTATTATTTTAATTTTTTATTTTACACTAAATGTCCCACATAAGGTCATACAAGACCTCTGGGAGACATTTTTTTTTTTACTATTGATTTCTCCTGTAACTGGGGCTGACATAGTAGACCCAGTTACAGGGGAAATACACCCCCCAAAGAGGCTGTACAGCAGTATACCAAGCTGTACAGCCTCAGTGCATAGCGCTTCCTGATCTGTATACACATCGCTTGTTTAGCGGTGTGTATACGGCGATCTAGAAGGCAGGGACACCTGGGTACAGTCCCTGCCTTCTCTCTGAGGTGCCCTGCTTTCACTGACAGTGTGCCCCCCGCTCAGCAGCTGCCATCTCTGAAAGGACGTTCTTGAGATCAACCTGACCGCCCAGGACGTTTATAGTCAATGGGCGGTTGGGAAGTGGTTAAAGCAATGGAAATCTAAGGGAACAAATCCCTAATGGTGGCGGGAAAAGAACCTGTTACCAACCAGGGCAAAAGAATCTCTATTGGTCTAGAGGACTGTTGCCCACAAAGAGTCCGCTAGAGCAGGGGTAGGCAACCTCTGGCACTCCAGCTGTTGTGAAACTACAACTCCCAGCATGCACACTTGCTCTACTCTTCTCCGAACTCCCATAAAAATCAATGGCACATGCTGGGAATTGGAGTGGTACCTTGGAACCGAACCAGAGTTCGGTACAAAGGCTTTATTTACAGTAGAAATTAATTTACGAAGTTATTACCCAAAGTCTCGTGAGACTCGTGAGAGTAATAAAGTCGGCTTATCGGAGCCAATACATTCTAATACTGTACGGAGCGCTCACTCTGTACATTATTACAACAAAGTTTTATGCGAATCGACTTCAGATGAAGCATCTGAAGTCGATTCGCTCATCCTTAGTCGTGACATCACTGGTGCACACGGAAGAGCACCGATCAGATGCTGATCCAGAGAATAGGTTATAAGTTATAAAGAGTCGGATATCCCCTTAAATCAATGCTGTGGCTCCTTCTCAGGATCGGCGGGGACCAATTACCCCTTTAAATATGTCAGGCAAAACAGCCAACATATCAGGGCCAGAAAGTCTTGCTGGGCATAAAGCATAGAATCCTTTTTTTCTTTCTAAACCAAGTCACATTGAAGTAGAATGGAATTGGGAGTTACCCTGAAAGTGGCAGAAATTTACACGTGTTCTCCTACGGTAATAAGGATGACAATTACTGGTCTCGAGTAAATAAAAAATGTCCAGTTAATTAACTTGTCAGGAAGCACCATATAAAATGAAACCAGAACTTCCAGTACCTGGACAGATCTCCACCCATTGACTGTAGGACTCTAGTTCTATTTTCCTGACTGTTAAATCTTTGTTGATCATGACGGGATTCTTGAAACGATCTGAAGATTTGTGCTGTCTGTCCGCACCAGATTCTTCGGTACCATTCTAATTAACAGAAAGCAATATTAAATCATTTTAATTTCTGATTTATACAGCACCAACATATTCCTGAGCGCTGTACACACATGATCATCACTGTCCCCAGTAGAGCTCACAATATATATAATTTCCTATCGGTACATCATATATTTGCAGTGCGGGAGGAACCTGAGGGAACCCGTACAACCATGGTGAGAACACACAAACTCCACGCTGCCCTTACTCAGATTTGAACCTAGGGCCGCAGAGCTGCAAGGCACCACAGGACCATCATAATGACAAGAAGATCTGGCATATTAACATGTAGATGACAAAAAGCCTACACCAAGTCCCCCCTCTGACATGTCTGTTTTGGTGAATCTTGTGTCCCCCACAAAATAACTATTCTGAACTATATTTTTTTTCTTACAACTTTTCGTGTTGCTCTGTTATTACCCCTGGAAATGTATAAGTATATTGACATTCACCTTGTGTGTCCCTACACAGCCGGACACTGTTTAATCAAGAAGTTCTACAGGATTGTTACTTAAAGAGCGCCTGTCACCATTTTTTTTCACCTAATACCTCTTGCAGTTGTCCCTCATAAAGGAAATTATATATTTTTTTTCCCCCCCAATAGCCACCTCTCTCCAGTGCTCTTATGCAAATTACTAGTAAAGGTACCAGGAGGAGAAGACCTCTGCCCTCCTATGTGGACGTCTCGTTCTCCATGGTTGTGACGCTGTCCAGTCGCTGCGGACTGTGAAGCTACGGAGAAGATGTCCTGTTCGCACGAGATTTACAAAGTCTCGCAAGAACAGCAAGTCATTCCCAACTGACACCATTTTGACTTTGATGAGAAGACGTGACAGAAAGAAGAGAAGAGGAACCGAAAATCCGAGCTCTGGATCTTCGAGTCTGTGTGTCAGATCTTCGGTTCCTCTTCTCTTCTGCTTGTTGAGTCTTCTCCTCTGGTCAAAATGGAGTTGGCTGGGAAATATCTGCTGTTCTCTGCAACGACTGGACAGCATCACTACCAGGGAGAAGATGCCCACTGAAGAAGGCAGAGGTATCCTCCTCCAAATACCTTTACTAGTAATTTGCAGATTAAGCACCAGAACAGAGTGGGAGTCAATGTGCGGCAGTTGCAGCAAAAGCAGAGCCTCTAGGTGTAATGGTAACGCCCCGTGGCTCCTAAAGGCTCATTTGCTTATATTAAAAATTCATATTTTTCAGCAATACAGGAACATATGAACATGGGACCAACACAGATGCCTTCAGCTGCCAGGAGCACATGTAACAGGTCAGCCAGTGTCATAGGGACAAATCTGCTGACAGATGCCCTTTAAGACGAGCTTGACTTCTAGAAACCAGGTCTACGTTTGGTGGAGTTTCGATGGCATGTCCATAACTATTCACTGCAAAGCAGTATGCTATAAGTTTTAATTTAAAAGGGTATTTCAATGTTAAATAAACCATTTCAAATGGGTCTTAATGTCTTCTAGTTAAAGCCAGTAAATCATGAAATGGGAAAAAGAAATAGCGCTGTGCAACCTGAACCTCACTTTCATGGCGCATCATCTTCTAGTTGTCCGAATGCAGCAAGCAAAGCAAACATTGTTTTCTTTCTAGCTGTCGTGGCTATGTCCATGATAGGGGTTATCCCAAGAATGTACATTTTTTTACTCATCTGCTTATCCAGAGGACTTTCCTCCCTTTCTGTGGGTGGGCAGCAGATCATCAAGCACCTGTCTCTCCCAGGATGCACTGCAATTTGTCCTGGTTAGACCTCTTTCACATGACCGTTTTTTTCCGTTTACAGGTTTATTTTTGTGTTCCGTATACAGAACCATTCATTTCAATGGTTCTGCCCAAAAAACGGAATGTACTCCGTATGCATTCCGTTTCCGTATTTCTGTTCCGTTAAAAGATATTGCCCGCAAATCATGTTCCGTGGCTCCATTCAAGTCAATGGGTCCGCAAAAAAACGGAACACATACGGAAATGCATCCGTATGTCTTCGGTATCCGTTCAGTTTTTCCGGAACCATCTATTGAAAATGTTATGCCCAGCCCAATTTTTTCTATGTAATTACAGTATATGCAATATAGAAAAACGGAACGAAAAAGGAAACACAATGGAAACAAAAAAAACAGACAAACGGATCCGTGAAAAACGGACCGCAAAGCCATACGGTCGTGTGAAAGAGGCTTTAACCCCCTCCTCCCCTGCATAAAGAAAAGGCCCTCACAAATGGCTGCAAAGGTTCCTATGATACGTAACCCGCAATTTTATTTGCCGTTGTCTAGAGAGAGATATAGCTACGTATTTAGAAGTAGGGATGAATGAATGTCTGGACCTCGTCATCTGCTTCTCTATGAGATCACTATCCTGGCACTAGAAAAAGGAGGCTACTGAGCATGTCAGTCCACCTCTGAACGCAGGAGAAGGTGCACTACAAGGACAGACAGCAGGGGGCGCTACCAGAGAGGAAAATTATATGTATATAAAAAAAACAAATAAAAAAACACAATATATGTGAGTAGAGTCCTAGCCTTATATCAAAAACTCACATATTTTTTTTACATTTTACAAAAAAAATCCTGCTATCAATAAGTTTATAAAATTATTTCCAAAATTTGTATCGACTGCTGTAATCCACGTACACATCTGTATTATTCATTCCGCGCATTAAAAAAATTCATAAAAGCCAAACTATTTTCCTAAATGACTTAATTCACTGCCCTAGCACAAAACACCACAAATTCCTAAGAAATTTAACCCACGGCCTGAGCTTTCAGCATCCACTATGATGCTTTCATGCAGCTGCATAGATTCAGAAGGCGATTGATATCAATTGCTAATCTCTTCCCCTTTCGCTGCAACCCTACCGGGGAGGGATTCTATCGTCTTCCAGTCCCATCGACTTGTACAACAAGAAGAACTAGTTTCTAATTTTATGCCCATTCAGATAAACCAGTAATGCTGTATGAAGTCTGAAAGGTGGGATTAGAATGCAGCCCTACTGAACTGCATTTCATCAGCTATACCTTTCCAAAGCCAGATTTATAGGTAAGCCCTTTACGCCGACAATTGTTGTGTTTTTTTTTTTTTTTTTTTCCCTACGGCTTCCAATGCTAATACTGGTAGCAAATTCAAAACGGGGTCTATCAACGTAAAAGATCCCAGAAGGCTAAAACCGGAGTAGTGTGTGGAAGCTGCAGATACCGAGGCCCTGTGTACCAAACAAATATTTCATTTTACACCTAATCTTTTATTATTTTTATTAAGTGTTTTGGAAGTAAATAGGGGAAGCCTAAGATGCATGACTAATAACTAAGCCTGCTGAATGCTGAAACTGGTTATCAAAAGCTACCAAGACTTTGCCCTTCCTCTGCATTGAGACAATCAATAATGAGCGCGTTCTCCCAGCAGCCTATTCTCCAGCCTAGAGGGGGCCAGGGACGCTGAACCCTCTGGGGAAGGTAACAGTTTATCCTTCCCCGCAAACGCACACTGGAGTATTTATCAACGTGTAAAAACTGGATTTTATTATTACCGCTAGCGTACAAGCCAAAGCGAATGCCAAAAAAAAACCATGCCCACCCCCTGAAATAAAACCTGCTGCCTACTGAAAACATCACACGGCAAAAGTGCAACAAACAGCAAAAGGCAGAAAACAGCAACGGCGGGTGTAAAGGGACAAGAAATGCATTAATAAACACAAGCCGGCACGAGGCAAAGAGGGTCAATGACCACGTCGTCCCTTCCTCTAAGTAGGTATCGGTCTCACAGGCTGAATCTCCTCAAATGTTTGTTGCCACCCAAACAAACCCGTGGAGCCAAGTCCTGTGAAATGAATACCGGGATAACCATTAGCTATATCTCCTGCATGTATAATGCATGAGGGGGCCCCTGTGCATAGGTTTACATATAAAAAATAAAAACTTTTATTTTTTTCATTTTACATGCATTCCAAAAATTTTGCACCTACACATGCAGCTTTAAGATTTTAACCCTTTACTGCCCCCCCCCCCTGCAAACCCAACAAAACAATAAAACCTTAGCAGTTCCTCTAAGCCGAGCAATGTGCTAACTATCAGTCCGATTAGCCACTAAATCCCATTTTCAGAAATCTTTGTATGGGCAAGGACTTCTGCCACTTTACAAATGTATTCCGTTAAGCCCACTAATTCAGTTAGCCTTTTCAATTCATTGTATTAATCCCGCTCTGGCTTCATTTTACATTAAAACTAGCACTGGATGACAAAAAAAAAAAACCTGCACGCTGCATCGGACAGGCACAAACACACTACATAAACACCCCCCCCCCCTGTAAATAATAATAAAAAAAAAAATAACGTAGATGGGCCTAATCTGGGCGCCCCCCTTTTGTTGTGGGGCAGGCAAACTCTTCTGGTGCTAGATCTGCAGACTTTCATCACCAGTTTATTGGAACAGACGGGCCAAGGGAAGCAATGAAAGTCATTGTATTGGGACTTCAAAGGGCTCCTCTATCCAGAAGAAGGAAATCCTTTCAGTCAGCAATGGAGTCCCCTAACAACCTGCAGGTGGGTGAAAAGTTATACACAACGTGGAGCCATCATCAGACTGACAGGTTCTCCTCTCCTCCTCAGAAATAAATACCATCCAAAAAAACTTAAATCTATTCATACAATCATGTATGCAATGTTGTTGTTTTTTTTAAAAATATTTGTTATATTTCTTTCTATCTTCATGATACTGACAGGTTCTCCTCTTAGTTCTGTACTCCGTATAACTATATAAACCACACTAATACATACATGATGCCTAATCATCTAGATGATGGATATTTTTACCTATTTTAGATATATTTTATATCTTACACACAAAGTGGAGGTGATGGATATATTTCTAACTTTTATATCTTCATCTAGGTGATGCATATTTTTATATCTTTAACATCTTGCATGCAAAGTGGAGCCATCATGATACTGACAGGATCTGCTCTCCTCCTCTTCCATTTGTACTCCGCAAAAATAGTATACATAATAATGTACATCACACTAAGCGTGTATACAGACAAATGATCATCTATATAATGAATACCGTTTTATACTTGTATATATAAATATTTCTTTTAGATGTTAGACACAAAGTGAAGCCTTCACAATACTTTCAGGAAAAACAAAACAAAAAATAATAATACACACACACACACACACACACTATATATATATATATATATATATATACATACCCCATAATAATAAGTTAAATGTGTACGCAATCTATATAATGTATACAGATTTAATATTTTTAAATATTGAATATTTCCTTATACGGTATAAATATATATATCACATATATGGATATCTAATATGCATTATATAGATTATATTGTGTGTGTGTCTATATATATATATATATATATATATATACACACACATACACACACACACGCTCACAGACGCTGTATACATGTGTGTATGCAAATTAATGAGCAGCATAAAAACAGATTGTGCAGGGGAGCGTACAGTAACTTCCTCAGTGGTGACGTCACCGCTTACTTGATGATGTCATGTACTGAGCCCTGAATACTGGCCAAATAAAACAGATTTTTTTTTAGAGCTAATTAAATATGTGTTATTAAATTTAAAAATAAACCCTAAAATTAAAGTTCCTCTATGGCCCGGGTTTCATTTGTTGGCCTTCCTTCCTCTGTGCAGCCAGCAGTGGTATAACCAGTCACTTCTAATCTAAGCCTATTAAACATGCCACTTCCATGACTTCACTCGGGGCTTTGTAGAGACCGGTCCTCTCCACCTTAATATGGCTTGTACACGTAAATGGTTTTTTCAACATGAAAGATGCTGCCAGATGGTGCATTTCCATAAGGGAAGACACAAGAACTGTTTGAAGGGCCCTAACAGCACAGAAATCCCTTCAGTGCCTGCGAGGATAGAGGAGCCTTCTTGTGACGCTGCACGCGGTACAATGTCAGCATATGGACCCTGTGGTTTAAGATGTAGCAGAGCTGAGCGATATCGCAATGTGCATTATCCAGACGCACAAACCGTGCAAGCTTGGAAGAGTTACGTGACAAAATCAACTCTGCTACACCTGCCGTGTAGATCTGACTTGCACAGGAGGAGGGAACGTGAATGCATAATGCATGTAGAGATGGTCTTCACCATAGGTTACTCGTTCATCGTCTAGTGGAGAGGTTTATTGGAGGAATTCAGCCCAACACTCAGCCGTGCGGATCGGCCAGCCCAACTCACCTTGAAGTCTCTGTCGGAGGCTTCGGGTGATGTTTTCTGAGCAGCATTTGACAGGGAGTTTGCCACCTGTGGCTGAGACTCCAGAAGTCTCTTCAACTTGACGTCCACAGAGTTAGCGTTTTGTCCAGCTAGGTATGCAAATTGTAAAAGAGAGAGGGGGAGAGAGATTGAGACTTGGCGATTATTCAGCAATATGTCATCTGACAACCTCCTAGGCTGCAATGTTATAGCAACAAAAGGGAAAAAAAGAGGTAAAGAGAAAAAACAACAACCAGCAAAGGTAACAGGAGAGCCTTAAATTGAGATGTACATAGAGGTAGATGTGTACAGGCTCCTACAGGCCCGCTATGTAGTGCTTTCACGAAAAAGAACCTCGCACATTAGCCTGTTCTTGGCTTACTGTCAATACCTGAATGGCACTTTGTATGTTACGCGCCAGGCGAGACTGAACTTTTTCACCTCTTTGTTAATTAAAACATTGCCTCTCATGTAGATACACGTACATACGCACTTTGGTATGCAAGTACATTCGTTCGCTGACTCTTAGCAGTATGTTTTCGCCGTTGCATAAGTACACGAGACATACTTAACCTGGAAAATATCAGATTTCCTTCTCAGAAGTGTCACCAAAGGGGTTTTAATTGCTTTAGGGCCTCGAATTGTGTTATCACAGCTCTGAATATGAGAAACCGTGTAATGCTGTGGAACCTGTCCAGGATTTACCTCCTGTATATAGTGTCCCAGGGATGACAAGACTATAACAAAAAGTACCGCACCACGGTGCAGACAAGCCTAGTTCACATTAGGGTTTTTCTTCACGCTATTTGGTTGAAGAAGCAGTCCCACAAAAACGTTATTCTCTGACCTGTTAGAAAGGCACATGATGTAAAGGGTAGTGAAGGCAATATTCTTACTGGTGACTATATGTGTGAGTTATAACCTCCCTTCTGATCCTCAGCTGTGTCACGTGACCAGCATTCCGATCTCCAACAGACACAGGACAGGAAGTCAGTAACTTCTCTATTCATTCCTATGAGATTGACATTGAGGTTCCCATAGGAATACACTTCCTGTCCACACATAAGATGCTGTGCTATTTGGAGAGTCAGAGTGTTGGTCACATGACACAGCTGAGGATCAGAAGGGAGGTTATAACTCACAAATAGTCACTGATAAGAAAATTTCCTTCACTACAATTTACATCATGTACCTTTCTAACACATCAGAGAATAAAAAAATGTGTGGGAGTGCTTTAGAAAAGTAACAATACAGATATTTTAGTGATGATAAATATATATATATATATATATATATATATATATATATATATATGTATATATATATATATATATATATATATATATATATATATATATATAATTATTATTTTTTTTAAAGGTGAAACATTTTTTACTCCACTTACCACGATGAAAAAAAAAAAAAAAAAAAAGGAAAACTGTAAATTTACAGACATGTACCCAAAGTTCCTACAGCTCAGGCTGTGGCCATATCACATTTATGCATTTGGTGTATACACCGATAGCACTTTGATGTGGTGCTGACATGCCCACAGACTGCAAAGTCCAAAGGTGCCAACCTCAAGGAATCCTGCGAACATATACCATTGGGTATACTTTTTTTTCTTTATTACAATAGGAGTCAATAGCAGACAAAGGCACCGGTCCAGACACAGAGTTACATATGCCTGGGGCAGATTTTCAGCGTCACTCGTCATACGTGTACATCCTGAACGTGATGTGAACAGAGCTGCACCACTCCTTTTGAAGGCAGCTATGCCAACAACATCTAAATCCTGCAATCATCAAGGATTAAAACAACGATGGATGTGCCGGGTCGAAAATGTACATAACACGTGCTAAATTTATTATGCTTTTTAGACACTTTTCACACTTACCTTTTCAATTCTGAAAACATGTTTAGAAAAGTACATGTGACAAAGGGGAACCAGAAAATACTCCACAGTTTACTATAGATGAGTAAGATATTTGGGCTGAAAATATTGGTCTATGTAACCAGGCCAAAGTTAAGGGAGGGGCCACGGGGAAGACATTATATATATGCGGGTCATTTAAAATACTGGTAGTACTATGGGGGACCATTTATAATACTGCAGGCACTATGGAGGCCATTATATTCTGAGGGCACAGTGGGGGGCATAATAAAAACTGAGGGCACTGCAGTGGTTGGAGTTTAAAAAAAAAACAATTAAATTAATGCATTAAAGATGGATGCAAAATTTGCAGAAGCGCTCGTTATATATACTGCCGACGCTCGTTCATCGGGCAATCCAGATTTTTAAGCAAACAACTAGTCAGTATGGGGATAAGGGATGGCACAAGGATCACTCCTCCCCATGCTGTGGAGGAGATTGCCACATGTAATAGCAGCAGTCTCCTCCGCTAGCGAGCAGGCGATTGCTGGGAAGGAGCGTTTCACTCCCGACAAATCGCCTACTAGATCGTTTAATCTAATACAGTCCTAAGAAACGAAACGTAGTCCGCAGTGTTTAGGACACAACTATCCTATTTAGATGTTAATACAGTCGTCCATAAACTGAACTGCCCGGGATGCGGTGAAGAGGTAGAGGGTTCACAATGTGACAAGGTCACTAATCCAGTCAAGGATAAACCTCATTCTAAAAAGTTTAACTCTGTTTCCTGGAAAACACTTCAAAAGACTTGAGTATTTCATCCATCACCACAGATCAAATTTTCATAAGAACTACAACAAACTGCGTTCTATTCTTGTCATTAACGATGACTACAATTATTCCTGTGCTCAAACCTGTCAATCCAAATGACCACCTTAGGAACACAAATGGTTGGGGCTGTCAGGTACAGGGGTCATTCCTTTTCTTCTAACTATGAAGAGGGCAGGCAGGGTTCTTAACTACCGGATGGTGCACAGTATATAACAAAATTCCCATATGGTCTCTGAGGACCTATTCTATATACCTATAGAACATAGAGCGTCTCTTTGCTGCCTGTACAAGTCCATGGTCCCAGCCAGAAGACTCCTCATGGAGGACTATCCCTCACTGCATCACCCACATAACCTCCCAAATAATCTCAAACCCCCACCAAGTGCATAATCCTCACAATACACAAATGGCCACAGCATATAAAATGTGCATAAAAGCAGAAAAAATGTTTTAGCAAAAACAGCGCTTAAAGCTACGGTAAACTTGCTTTAACCCCCCCCCCCCACAGAAACCTGGTATAAGGGAAGCCAGCGGCTATTTCCATTTGACACATCATCCCCCAAACCACATGTACGCTCGGCTCAGCCAGGCATGCATGTCTTCTGAATGGGGGAGTAACCAGATAGCAGGGACCTCTTTGAGAACAAAAAGGATTGGGCATGTTGAAATCCAGCACGCCGGTCCTGTCTTTCGACCTCACATATGGCAATAGGTAAAGACTGAACACTTACATAAATATTAGATGTTGGGATGGCAGCCTTGGCCAACGTTGATCCAATGTCGAAGGATCTATCTACCTTCCTCATTACCAACAGCATTGAAGCTTAAAGAGGACCCGTCCCCTCTCCTGACATGTCTGTTTTAGCAACACCTTCCATCCCCCTTGCATCTGTTTTTTTAACTCCATGTTGTGCCATTTCTTTATTATTCCTGCTAGAAGTTATGAATGAATTACTAGATGTTTGCTATGAAGGTTCAGATGTGTTTCAGCAGCTGGGGGTGTGTCCCTGCACAGTCTGACACTGGCAGCATTTATTGGCTAATGTCGGATTGTGCAGGGACACGCCCCCAACTGGACACGCCCTCCTGGAACTTCATTGCAAACTGCTAATTCATTCAAAAGTTAAAGTAGGGATAATAAAGGAATGGCACATCATAAAAATAGATGTTCCAGAATTGTTACTACCTAGAATTAGGGCTGGAAAAATTATTGAATTAATTCAAATAATTTGTCCTTTTAGTGTGTGACAATTTAAAAAAAATTAAATAAATTGTGATATCACATTCTTTATTCCAGCGTGTTGGCTATGTAGTCTCTTCAGTGACATTAATCCAGGTGTGGGTGGCAGGGACAGAATAGACCCGCACAGGCTGTTCTGGTATAGTGCTGTACAAGAGCTGAAGGACCTGTCACTGTCACATGATCAGTGCAGGAGGGGGCGGAGCTCAACAGTGGAGAAGTGGTAAGGAAGGACCTGTAATGAGGTCATGTGACATGAGGGGCGGAGCTTTGTGTGGAAGATGAATTGGAGAAGTGATGTATTCAGTGTGGGAGCCAGGGAAATGCGCAGAGTTGTAGTTTTCTCCTTGTATACCTCCTGCCTGTATTATTCTCTGATATCTCATAATAATTCCCTGGACATGCTGGGAGTTGTAGTTCTCTCCTCTTATACCTCCTCCCTATAATGTCCTCTGATCACATATAATAACAGCCTGGACATGCTGGGAGTTGTAGTTTTCTCCCCTCATATCTCCTTCCTGTAATGGCCAATAGCATTCTCTAGGAGGCAGGAAAGGAATTAAATATCGTAAGTAGACGCAAAGCTTGTCGAGTAAAACAATAATTTATCTTGTAGATTTCTACCGTAATTTGGCCGACGCTGTTATACAGATGATGGTCTCCATTCTGTGTATTATACTGTCTTTTTGGGGGTTATTACAGTGGACACCCTGACCATAGCCAGGCTAGTTGGATATGTTTTTTTTAGCCAATTTAGCAAAAAAAAAAAAAAAAGAACAATCCGGATTACAATCTATAATCGACCGTAAATTAGGAATAATCGAGACTGACAGGTTGAGTCCAAGTAGCTGCTAAAACAGACAGGAGAGGTGACTGCGCCTCTTTAAAGGTGTTATCCAACCCCTAAAATGCCCCCCCCCCCTCCATATAGATTATACTTCCCCCGTGATGCTAGGGAGGCTCGTCCCTGTCGCGGCCTGCTATTGGCTGCTCACCCCCATACTTGTGATACTTGCAGTTTTTGGTGCAGACTTGATGCGGATTTTCTGCAGATTACACCCTTACATCGATAAGAGAGATCCACACAAAAGAACCGCACAAAGAATTCACAAGCTGCAGATTTCAAAATCCGCACGGCAGGTCAGTTTCCACATGGAGCCAAAAAGAACAGTGTACAAGAGATTTGACTAATCTCATATACGTTGCTGGTACTGTTTTACAGTGCGGTTTTTCTGCACAAAAATCAGCACGTAATCTGCAAAGTGTGCACTTAGTATAAGACACAAAAATTTGAATGTGCGGAAATAAAAAGTAGAAGATGAAGGTGATTATTATGGGAAATCTGCAAAGGTCAACGTACTGAGGCTCCGTTCACATTTGTTTCAACTAGAAGAGAAAACGTTAGCGCTTCATAGGGAGGACCGTCGGATGCAGAGAAGGGCCCTTACGGCAGAGCTTCTCACCTTGGGGGCACAACAACCACTTCAAGCCTGTAGTAACACTCGAGACCAAGGTGAAGCCAAGCACTCCCTCCGGGTAACACATGGCAGTGGACCAGTAATCAGACGAGCAGAAGACAGGATGCCGCAGCGGCACAACCAAGGTAAGTGTCACTGATTACGCTTTAAACTATTTCATTTCAAGTCGATCCAGCAAAGTGTTTCGGGGCCGGAGCAGCCTCTTCCTCTGGTCCTAAAACGCGTTACTTGAAATAAATAGTTTTAGGCTTAATAAGTGGACACCTACTTACCTTGGTTGCGCCGCTGCTGCATTGTGTCTTCTTCTGCTCACATCTGTTTTAAGATACTTCATCAAGGAGTTAAAGGAGTTCTAGCTTTGGGGCCCACAACCCTATTGGGCCTCCCATGTCCCTCCCTGAACATAAAAAATCCCAGTCACCTGTCTGCAGTCCCGCTACTGCTTTATTACCGGCTGCTTAAGGTCCTTGCAGGACCAGGAAGCATCTTTTGAGATTGTTGCTGCCAATGACCGTCCTCAGCAATCCCAGCAGCTTGAATGTTACGTCACAGCAGTCATGTACCAGTCAAAATGCCACGACCATCAATGCCTGTGACTGGCCACAGCTGTAAAGGGACCAAGCTGCTTCCTGGTCTTGAACGGATGAGAAGTGCCCAGGAACGGAGCAGCAGTGGGACGACAAACAGGTGAGTGTTTTTAGCTCCAAGACTGGACAACCCCTTTAAAAGGGTTGTGTCACTTCAGCAAGTGGCATTTATGCTGTAGATAAAGTTAATACAAGGCACTTACTAATGTATTGTGATTGTCCATATTGCTTCCTTTGCTGGCTGGATTCAGTTTTCCATCACATTATCCAGAGGTTACGACCATCCTGCCATCCAGCATCAGTGGCCGTGCTTGCACACTATAGAAAAAAGCTCCGGCCTTTCTGGTGACCAGGACTGTGGGAGGGCACATAGGATGGTGCTTTTTCCAATAGTGTGCAAGCAGGGTGGTCGTAACCCCTGAATAAAAGCCGTGTATAATGCAATGGAAAAATGAATCAAGTCAGCAAAGGGAGCAATCTGGATAATAACAATACATTAGTGAGTGACTTGTATTAACTTTCTCTACATGATAAATGCCATTTGCTGGGTGACAAAACCCTAGCAGTTTTGATGGTACAAATAGAGTAGTCGTCTTCAAAATGACGGAAACATCCATTGATCAGAAATCAGAAACATCCTGGATGCCAGTGTATGTCAAAAGTGCAACTTTCTAACATCGATTGGCAATGTGTTAGTACATGTCTATACTTTTTTGGATAATACATAGACTGAACAGAGCCTTTATTCTGCACAGCGACTGTTCATGTCATAAATAACAATAAATGTAATAATCGCGGCCCGATTATCATTGTACTCCATGCTAGCTATTGAACACTTATATAGATAAGAGTGATCACAGGCATCGTCATACATAAATACAACTGTACACACAGAAATAAAAAATAAAGACCCACAATATATTCCATTACAGAAACCTTCTGTGTTTCCAGCAAGAAATGCAAAGTTTGGGTGTTTATGAGGAAAGGACTGCCAACGCTCTGCCATTCCGCCGAGGATATGCTCCAGAGGCAGAAAGTCTCCGCTTCTGAAGTCCTGTGATAAGAAACCTCAACAAAACAACAGACAAACAGCAAGCATGCAACTGTAACAAACGAAAGCACGCTAACACAAACTCACAATTTAAAGGGAATTTACCATTAAAAAAATATTCTAATCCTATTGACCATGTAACACATCCTCCAGCACAGTGATACCCGCTGGTGTCTCCTGCGCTTAGGAACACACAGTGGATGCTATCCTGATCCCAGTGCAGTCTTCCAATGAACTTATCCAAATTTCTGGAGAAAGTACTATACCTGTGCCCGGTTAGTCCTGTGCCACAGTCCACAGATATATATATATATATATACATACATACACACACTTAGAAATGATTTAAAAAATGCAGGACATTTACATATGCGACAAAATGGACAGAAGGATTCATACCTACTGACTAAAAAAAAAATATATATATATATATATATATATATATATACACATATACATACACACTTGCAGGACATTTACATATGTGACAAAATGGACAGAAGGATTCATAGCTACTGACATATATATATATATATATATATATATATATATACACACCACATATACTATATATATATATATACATACACACACACATATAATATATATATATATATACACACACACACACATACTATATATATATAGATATATATATATATATATATATACACACACACATATACACACACATATTATATATATATATATATATACACACACACACACACACACACACACACACACATACACTATATACACACATACAGACGTGGACAAAATTGTTGGTACCCTTTGGTCAATGAAAGAAAAAGTCACAATGGTCACAGAAATAACTTTAATCTGACAAAAGTAATAATAAATTAAAATTCTATAAATGTTAACCAATGAAAGTCAGACATTGTTTTTCAACCATGCTTCAACAGAATTATGTAAAAAAATAAACTCATGAAACAGGCATGGACAAAAATGATGGTACCCCTAGAAAACACAGAACATAATGTGACCAAAGGGACATGTTAATTCAAGGTGTGTCCACTAATTAGCATCACAGGTGTCTACAACCTTGTAATCAGCCATTGGGCCTATATATATGGCTCCAGGTAATCACTGTGTTGTTTGGTGATATGGTGTGTACCACACTCGACATGGACCAGAGGAAGCAAAGGAAAGAGCTGTCTCAAGAGATCAGAAAGAAAATTATAGACAAGCATGTTAAAGGTAAAGGCTATAAGACCATCTCCAAGCAACTAGATGTTCCTGTGAGTACAGTTGCACATATTATTCATAAGTTTAAGATCCATGGGACTGTAGCCAACCTCCCTGGACGTGGCCGCAGGAGGAAAATTGATGACAAATCTAAGAGACGGATAATCCGAATGGTAACAAAAGAGCCTAGAAAGACTTCTAAAGAGATTCAAGGTGAACTTCATGCTCAAGGAACATCAGTGTCAGATCGCACCATCCGTCGTTGTTTGAGCCAAAGTGGACTACATGGGAGACGACCAAGGAGGACACCATTGTTGAAAACGAATCATAAAAAAGCAAGACTGGAATATGCCAAACTACATGTTGACAAGCCACAAAGCTTCTGGGAGAATGTCCTGTGGACAGATGAGACAAAAATCGAAGTTTTTGCCAAGGCACATCAGCTGTATGTTCACAGACGAAAAAATGAAGCATATCAAGAAAAGAACACTGTCCCTACTGTGAAACATGGAGGAGGCTCTGTTATGTTCTGGGGCTGCTTTGCTGCGTCTGGCACAGGGTGTCTTGAATCTGTGCAGGGTACAATGAAATCTCAAGACTATCAAGGAATTCTAGAGAGAAATGTACTAGCCAGTGTCAGAAAGCTTGGTCTCAGTCGCAGGTCATGGGTCTTGCAACAGGACAATGACCCAAAACACACCGCTAAAAACACCCAAGAATGGCTAAGAGGAAAAAATTGGACTATTCTAAAGTGGCCTTCTATGAGCCCTGACCTCAATCCTATTGAGCATCTTTGGAAGGAGCTGAAACATGCAGTCTGGAAAAGGCACCCTTCAAACCGGACACAACTGGAGCAGTTTGCTCATGAGGAGTGGGCCAAAATACCTGCTGAGAGGTGCAGATGTCTCATTGACAGTTACAGGAAGCGTTTGATTGCAGTGATTGCCTCAAAAGGTTGCGCAACAAAATATTAAGTTAGGGGTACCATCATTTTTGTCCATGCCTGTTTCATGAGTTTATTTTTTTACATAATTCTGTTGAAGCATGGTTGAAAAACAATGTCTGACTTTCATTGGTTAACATTTATAGAATTTTAATTTATTATTACTTTTGTCAGATTAAAGTTATTTCTGTGACCATTGTGACTTTTTCTTTCATTGACCAAAGGGTACCAACAATTTTGTCCACGTCTGTATACATACACACTTGCAGGACATTTACATATGTGACAAAATGGACAGAAGGATTCATATCTACTGACAGAAAGACCCTACAGGTACAGGATCACTGATCAAGAACTGCTAATAATAGGAATATGCTGGGATAATATGCTGTATTATCCCAAAAAAACACTTTCTATTTGCATATGAATGTTATAAGGGAGGTCCCCGCTGCAGACACCCTTCTAAGAGCCAGAACAACTTTCCTCTGGCGGATCCAGTCAGGCTATGTATTACGTGGTCGACCATTTAAAATATGTTGGGCAGCGTCAGCATTCCCAGGCAGCAATAGCTCGAGTTTTACATGTATAAAAGAAAAACTTAAAGTGGACCCACCAACTCTCCAGATAAATAACTGTATTCCCCATGATATAATAATTCTGAAGCATCTTTTCTTAGAACTCTGTGGCGTTCCTCTATTATTCCTAAAATAAATGTATGAATAAACTGACAACTGGATGATACTAGGTTGGGGTGTGTTAAGGACTTTGTCCTGTCAGTCCTGATAGTATCAGACTGTGTAGGAGATTATTATTATTTAAAGGGAACCTGTCATCAACGTTATGCTAATCTCACTGAGGGCAGCATAAAATAGTGACAGAAATGCTGATCTCAGCGGAGTGTCACTCATGAGCTAAAAGTAAGAGGTTGCCGAGAACCAGCATCATAATTATTACAGCCCAGGCCTTGAAGAGAGTCAAATCTATCTGAGAAGAGTCCTGGTTATTATAATCTCCTGCTCTCTCGCCCATCTGCTGATGATTGGCAGTTCTCTCCTAGAGAGAAAGGGAGAAAACTAGGTAGAAGACTGTCAGCCATCAGCAGGTGGGCATGAGAGCAGGAATTCTTGAATAACCAGGACTCTTCTCCGGTGGCCGTGACTCTTTTCCAGGCCCAGTCTGCAATGATTGTGATGTTGGTTCTCGGCAACCTCTTACTTTTAGCTCATGAATGACACACCGCTGACATCAGTGCGTCTGTCACTATTTTATGCTGCCCTCAGTGAGATTAGCATAACGTTGATGACAGGTTCCCTTTAAATAATAATAATCTCCTACACAGTCTGATACTATCAGGACTGACAGGACAAAGTCTTTAACACACCCCAACCAACTATCAACTCACCTGTCTCTACTTTATTCTGCCGTTAGTATGGGCAGCATAAAGCTGATGACAGGTTCCCTTTAAAGCCCTATTAATTCCATGGCGCTGTACATCCAGCTGGGGTTACACAGAAATAAAAAACACAGTAAACAAGAAACTATTAACTGACTGGTACAGAGGGGTAGATGCACCCCTTTGACAAGGAGAAAGGCTGCCCAATTGTTACTTCATACATACACTTCCTGGTCTAATAAGAGAGGTACAGCACAAACCACAGTTTGCTCCAGAATTGTTATTTCATGGGGAATCTAAGTATTTACTAAAGCAGACATGTGAAGAGAAGTGACAAGTCTTCTTTAATGGATGTCTTTGTCTCACCTTGACAATTTCTTAAAGGAGACGTATAGGACCAGAAAAACATGGCTGCTTTCTTCCAAAAACGGCATCACACCTGTCTACAGGATGGGTGATATTGCAACTCAGTCCGGCTCACATCAATGGAGAAAAGCAGAAATACCAGACCCAGCTCATGGACGGGTGCAGTGCTGTTTCTGGAAGAAGGCAGCCATGTTTTGCTAATCCTGGACAACTCCTCTGAGGCCTCGTTCACATTTCCGTGTCAGTGTTACTTCTGTGAAAAAAGTGTACGCATTTCATCCGTGAAGGATCCGTGGTTCGTCCATGTGTCCGTCTTCAGCACGCGTCAGTAAAATACGGAGATGTAAACGAGGCCTAAGGCTACTTTTAGATTTACGCTTTGACACTTCCTTTCTTCTGCTCAGTTATAGGAGCAGAAGAACGAAAATAATGGGAATGCCGGATTCGTGAACAGAGCCTATGGACCCATGCAGGACTTTTGTCTCCGCTACAAAAACCTTCTGAATGGAAACCTAACGGATCCCATTATAGTCAATGGGGTCTGAAGGCTCAGTTCACCTCAGTTCCGAAGTGCCGAATCCAGCATTTCCATAACGAAGCAGAAGAACGGAAAAGCAAAAGCGCAGATGTGAAAGCAACCTAGGGCGCTTCTGTTTTTGCGACGATTATAGTATGTGGAAGGTGAGGGCATACACACAATCCAGGCAGCCGATGAGGCTGATAGGGGGCAGCAGGAGAGAGGGGGTCCGTCCCAGTTTTGAGAACCTGTTGCCTTGGCAGTTGCTGCGATGTTCGCAATTAAGAAAGTGCACAGCATACTAAAGTCACGGAAATGGAGAAGGATGGGGGCACCAGGACCTCCTGTCATGGGTGGTTAAAAGGGTGGTGGGGTGAAGTTCAAACTCAACAGTGGTAGACGATTATCAAAAGGAATGAAGAGCGGGGATTTACTGTATCTGTAGGTAAAGTGACGATTGGTAAAACTAGTCTAATACAATCTTAGACATTGGTGGGATATCACTAGGATATGCCGCCAATGTCAAATAGGTAGGGATCCCAAATGTGGGACATGCTCCTATCTCAGAATGGGTCCCTGACAGTGAAGGAGAGATTAGCACATTTGTGTGGGGCACTCTACATTCGCTTCTATGGGAGATTCAAAAAAAGCTGATTGAGTGCACTTGGCTATTTTCAGAAGTCCCCCAGAAATGATTGGAGAGCGCAAAGGCGGCCACCACTCCATTCACTTCTATGGGGCTGCCACTGGCTTGGCTATCCGTTCACTTCTGGGGTCAAGTTCTGGCTATAGGTGCTGGTCCCAGATGTGGGGTCTGCACCTATCTGACATTGGTGGCATGTCCTGCTGATATGCCACCACTGTCTCAGATGAGGCAACCTTTTCAATGATCCTGTAGCTGTAAACGGAAAGAGAGAGACAGCCCTATATGAGAGAAAACACCCAAAGACTGTAAGACATGCAGTAAGAATTACCAGCAAGATCTGGGTCTAGGTTAGTGGATTCATCACCACCTCCACCACACACAAGAGTGCACTCAGTACTGTCCTCATTAGTAAGTGCTTTGTTAAAATCATCCTCATCTGCAGAAATATGAAGATCCAAGGTTAGTACAATTTTATTTTTAGTAAAGACACAAGAAGGTAGAATAAGAAAATAGATACTAAAGAGAAGTAAGAAAGAAGAAAGTTTCCTTCACCAGTTTATTCTAATGTACTTTACCTATAAACTCAGACTCGGTACAATAGTCAATGTTTCTTTGAATATCTCATTTAGGGAGATAAAGCAAAATTCATATGAAAGCAGTAAATTTACTGAAAAAAAAAAGTGCTGTAGATGCCAAAGGGGGCGATCTCATAAAGAGAACCTGACCACAAATGAAATGCAATCTGTGCATGTCGGGTCCCCGGCGGGACTACTGTCCCACACTCATATGATCTTATGAGTGCAGGACAGTAGCACAACAGGTGGCCCGACGTGCACAGCATCATTGTAATCTATGATGCTGTGTGCTTACGTGCGCAAAATCAATGCCGCTCCGGGACATATGGCTCGCTCACGGACCGTATGTCTCAGACAGCATACGGTCGTGTGCAAGGGCCCTAAGGCAGAAGTCAGGGGTTTGAAAATACTTTAAACAGAAGACACCCAAAGCTAATGTCTGTGATCGGCGATTAATGCCCATCACAGGCATTTAAGCCCCTCAGATGCTGTGGTCAATTGTGACCATGGCATTTGAGGCAGCTTATCTTGGTAGTGCCTGAATGGCTTCCCCGTGAGGAGATCGGGGAATCGTTCCCATGAAGGACTGCAAGTGGCAGGGCTCCATAGGAAAATAGTGAATCTCCCATACACTGCAATTCATTGCAGAGTAAGAGAAGGAATCTGAAGATTGCATATTCAAGTGTCCTAAGGGGACAAAAAAAATAATAATGTAAATATCAAAAAATATTCCCCCACCATAATAAAAATGGAACAAATGAAGATCATAGGCATTGCCGTGTCCCAAATTGTCCATACTATTAAGATATACGTATTTATCCCATACAATGAATGCTGTAACGAGAAAAAAAATCTAAATTGCCGATTCGCCATTTTTTTGGTCACTTCCCCTCAAAAAATTATATACACTCCAAAATAATATAATTAAAAATTACTGATCGCCCTGCAAAAAATTAGCACTCCGTAGATCTAAATGCAAAAAAAAAAGTTGCATGGGTCAATGCAAAGAAAAAAAAAAAATTCCCAAAGTTTTTTGATTATTAAAACACAAGAAAACCTATATAAATGTGGTTCTGCTGTAATTGTACTGACCCAGAGAATAAAGGGCACAGGTCAGTTTTACCACATAGTGATAGCTGTAAAAATGAAATCCATAAAACTGTGGCAGAAATACGTTTCTTTTTCCCCCAGCTCCATCCCATTTGGATTTTTTTTCCAGCTTCCCACTACATCATATGCAATATTAAATAGTGCAATTAGAAAGTACAACTTTTCCCTCAAAGAACAAACCACATATGGCTATGTGAACGGAAAAATAAAAAAAGTTATGGGTCCGGGAAAGCCAGGAGTAGAAAAACAAAAATGGAAAATGACCCGGTCCTGAAAGGGTTAAATACATAAAGCATTCATTTTACTGAATCTTTTCCCATAAAACTATATACTATCTATCACTCTGCTCAGCTCCTCCTGCTCTATAACACGCTGCCTGCACATTGCGCTGCATTTTGTGGTGACAGGTTCTCTTTAAGGCAAATGGATGTCATTTTGTCTCCAGATACAAGAAGGCAAAATGTAAGCAGCTCATGTATAGTAAAATGTTATGCACAGGAATAGGCATTGAGACATTAACAAGAGAAATTAATTAAAAAAAAATATATATGTAAAAATGCGAAAACCATTACTTCTATACTGATATAGCTTGAGGTTATATAGGTCCAAAGCCTGACGCTGTTCTACCCAGAAATTCTGATGACAAGAACTGTAGATATTTTTTAGGTGTAAGAATGGTCACCCAGAACTTGTGGACTCCAGTTACCATCGACATTAATGTCACACATTTCCACTATTCAAGTCAGACTAAATGTAGATACTGAGGTTAATGGTGATTTGGAGAAACACAAGGTCTCAATGACACTGAGGTAAAAAAGATAAGTATTTTTTAAATTTAAGCTGCCAATTTGGGCATAAAAAAGGTGGTGTTCTAGCCCCTCTATTTTAAAGCCTTGAAAAAGGTTCAGATATATGGGGCCAAAACATTGCCTTTCTATGCACAAGATTGGCTTGAATAAAGAACACTTTCTTTTATGTGGATGTTGTCGCCTATGAATGATGTTTTGTTTGAGACAACAATGGAACATCCTTAAGAAAACTTGGAGTGGGTTCTGGCCTAATAATATTTGGAAGGTCTTTATAAATGTAAAAGTAAAAGTATATCTAAAGAAAAAGTCGTGAAAAAAAATCTTCAAGAAGAGATTGCATATATGTAAAGTATCCAATGTTGCCTATGGTATGAGTTGGGTTGGTTTAGGACCATGTTAATACATCAACTCTTAAAGGGGTTCTCCGGGAATTAAGAAAATAAAAATACTTAAATATTTCTTTAGTATAAATATATTCGCAAATACATTTCATTAGCTATAATAATTTATTTTGGCTATGGAGCAATCATTAGGAGAAATAAAATGGCCGCTGTCCTATTAGTACAAACAAAACCTGTCCTAATCACACAGCAGGACAAGTTACTTTACAACACTGAGGTAAAGAACTCATCTCATCTCTGCTCTACTTGTCAGGGATTATGATCCTGAATACAGATGATAAGATCTTCAGATGAATCTCTGTAGGAATGGAGTTCATGAGGAGACATGAAGTACAGAGAGGACTGACATGACAGTCTGTGGTAATGGAGACTGCATACAAGTGCTGCTGCTTATTATCTACACCCCCATTATCCTCTATGTGCTTCATGTCCCGTAATGAACTCCATTCCTACAGAGATTTATCTGAAGATCATATTAAACTGTATTCAGGATCATAATCCCTAAAAAATAAGAGAGGAAGATGGCACAGCAATTTAACTTGTCCTCCTGTGTAATTAGGACAGGTTTCGTGTGGACTATTTCTCCTAATGATTGCTCCCCGGACAAAACGAGCCATTCTAACTAATGAAAGGTATTTGGTAATACATTTATAATGACGTAATATTTAAGTATTTTTATTTTCTTAATTCCCATAGAACCCTGTTAAGTCCACGGCACACAAGCTAAATTAATTCCTCAATTGTTTTTTATGCAGACCCTTTCTACTAGAGCGTCTTCATCGCTGGACTTTTTAATTTATTTATTTTTTTACAGTTTTTTTTGTAGAATGAAAAAGTGTAGAGTGCTTGCTTGGCCTACAGCCCTTTCTAGGACTGGTGCTTTCCTGATGTCACCTTAGCATGATGCTAGTAACATACATATTAACATAGTTTGCAAGGCTGAAAAAAGACATCTGTCCATCCAATTCAGCCTCTCATCTGGCAAAGTTAAAGGGGTTTTCTGAGACTTACTGGTGACCTATCTTCTGGATACATCAGTATCTGATCGGTGGGGATCTGTAACCTGGGACCCTCGTCATTCAGCTAATTAAGAAGGCACTAGCGCCGTGGCAGTCTCTCAGCTCCCCAGGCACAGTGCCGTCCATTTGATATCGGATGCGCTTGGTATCACAGCTCAGCCCCATTCACTTCATTGGGGCTGAGTTGCGCCTGGGCCATGTGACCGATGAACGTGATGTCACATGGCCTAGGCACAGCTGTGAGAAGGATGCGGTGCTACTGCAAGCACTGGTACCTTCTCAAACAGCTCATCGGCGGAGATCCTGGGTGTTGGACCCTTACCGATCAGATACTAATGATCTACCCAGGAGATAGATCAGTATAAAAGTCTTGGAAAAACCCTTTAATCCAGAGAAAGGCAAAAAAACATTAAGAAGCCAATATTCCTCATTTTATGTTAATAAAATTCAGACGCTCAAGTCTTAGGGTCCATTCACACGTCCGTTGTTTGTTTCCTGATCTGTTCCGTTTTTTGCTGAACAGATCTGGACCAGATCTGGACCCATTCATTTTCAATGGGTCCTGAAAAAAAATCTGACATTGTGCTGTCCGTTTTTTTTCAGGACCCATTGAAAATGAATGGGTCCAGATCTGGTCCAGATCTGTTCAGCAAAAAAAACGGTACAGATCAGGAAACAAACAACGGACGTGTGAAGGACCCTTTAACCACCAAAAGTTCGGCTTAGAAATAGACATAGTAAAACCAACGCTCCAGATCCACAGCCGAGATTAAATTATCAGGTACAGATAACTGGCGGCACCTGACTAAAAGAAACAAGGCAGTATTCAGTTTTTCAAAATGGCTCCTCAAAGCGAAGCTTCACCAGAAAATGGTATCCAGACTCTCCACAATGTAAATATATCTAAAATATCTATATCTCTCCACCTCCCCCATACATACACACAATTAATTTACTCTTTCCCTTATCCAGGGAAGAATCACACAGAGACGTAGGAGATGTATAAATGAGAGACACATAATCCTTTCGCTCACCTCCAGATGTCTTTGCTCTTTCTTTCAACTTTTCTGCAGATGCCTCATTGTAACTGGGAAGTTCTGACATCTTCACTCCAGATCGAGCTTCTGCTATGAGCTGACGTGCTCGCTCTCTCAGCTGCCGGCGTCTCTCTTCATCTTGCTGCTGGAAAATATTGAACAGTTTTGCCAGCTTAGTAATTGACAAAAATGCAATTTTCATTCTCGTTCTGATGGGGCTGATAGCAAATAGCCTACCCTGCTATGTATGTTCCCTATGCTCCATGTGCTATTTCCTGTGCCAGAAAAGACAACACATCCAAACCTCCTTAGCTGTCAAAGGCCCCCGATGGGTAAAACGGTAGATACACACAAGATGGTGTCCTGAAGTATACATTCTCTACAGTGGTGTGATGCACTACTGGGACTATTTTCTTCATTTTCTTAATTACACACAGGTTATTCAAGGTTGATAAACATACGATGGACATCTGGTACTGGGTACTGCTCAATAACCCAGCTACTGTAGATCTGCACCTTCTTACACACTTAGCGGGAGAAGTCAGTTTTGCAGGAGTCTGCACTGCTGTAATTTGCACCAAATGCCACACGCTGTTTGATGAATTTAGTGCATCTTCAAGTATAACACGTCTGTCTTCTACCAGGAAATGTTGTATATTGCTAGGATGGAAGCAGGACCGGTGCAAGGAACACAAGCGAATCTACATTTTGGCGCCCCCCCCCCCTCCCCATCATTTCTTGACCCCCACCATCATTTCACATTTCTGCCCCTCATGATTCATGTCCATTTCTTGCCCCCCCCCCCATGTGCTATCCTCTCCCCCTGCCCCCTTATTTTTAAAAAAAAACTAAAAACTTTTATACTTACCTCCATGTCAGCGATGCGATGCAGGCCTCTTCCTGTGTTCCCACCAGCCTCTAGTGTTGAAGATTTGGTGCTCGTGTTCTTATTTAGCCTGTCTTTCAGAAAAGTTTATGATGGGATTTGAACCCATGATCTTCTGTATCAGAGGCAAAGCACTTACCCACACAGCTATGAGAGCTGTATAGCCAGTTACTTAAAAAATAAAAAATAATATATATATATATATATATATATATTTGACTTCTACTGTAGATAACTTTGATACCTAGTGTACAACCATACACATGACAGTTGCCCCAACACACCCAGCTCTGCTACATCCATACACAGTGTGCTGGGGAAGCTGTCATGTGTATGTACACTAGGTATCAAAGTTATCTACATTATTTTTTTTTTTTAAGTAACTGGCAATACAGCTCTCATAGCTGTGTGGAGAAACTTTTCTGAAAGACATGCTAAATGAGATTTAAATACACCAAGGTCTCGTAGCTCAGAGTGTGTGTTGCTGCGGCTTCTGTCAGCTGCGTGCCACTCTGTGACTGAGACAGTGAGGGCGGGGTCCGGCCGGGCTGCTCGGCACACAGGCTCAGCGAGGTAAATGTAAGTTAGCAAGTTAATTGTTTTCCGCCCCCCCTTCTCTGTGCCCTCAAGCAGCCGCTTGGGCTGCCTTATGATAGAGACGGGTCTGGATGGAAGAGATTTCTTCAGTGTATGACGAGTCCGCCAAAAGTCTCAAGATTTAGTCGAAATGGGTCGCTTTCCAGGAATCCCTGGACTTTCACTCCTTACTTATTGTTTAAGTGCAGGGGTTTATCATGGGCAGATTTTAGCCCTAGAGAGATCCCTCGGCTGAGAATGATATTACTTCCTCAATTCGCCCCCCCTCTTTTTTTCTCTTTCTTTCTTTTCTCCCCTTCGCTCTTTTCTTCTCTCTCTTGCTCTTTCTTCTTCTTCTCCATTTCTGTTTTCCCTATCCATCTTCCTTCTTTTAATTTATCTAGTAATGTATATATTTTGCTGCATATGTTGGTGACTATGAACAGTGGATCATTCCTACTGTACGTCCTATGTAATACACACCTGCATTTGTAGGCCTGATTTTCTAATACCTCTTGTGAGGATTACATTTTGTATGATGATATAATGTTTAAAATGTTCAATAAAAAGTGTTTAAACATAACAATTCTGTCTTCAGATGTTACTCCATTTTCTATGTCACCCCTATAACTCAAGCAAGACTGTGGGGGAGATTTATCAAGACTGGCGTTCCCATATGTCTTGATCCCTTGTGTCCTGGAGTAAGATGCACCTAATTTATTAAGAGTGAGAAGGCTTTTAATAAATTAGGCACATCTCTGCCGCTCCATGCGCCAGGGGATGGCGTAGACTTGAGGTATGACAAGTTATACTAAATCCAATGGGCCATGATAGACTCCACCTCTTCTGCCTAAGCCGCACCACTTTTTTAACCATTTTAGAAAAGTGTCGAGGAGCTCAAAAAGTCACAAATTATGGTGCAAATATGGCATTTGCCACATTGTTTAACTTTTTTTGCGCCACAATAAAAGGTGTAAAAAATAAATTCCCCCCCGTGACTTTTTAAAACATGTCAGTTGAGAAATCTGGCTTAACTGAGCCCGGCAGGAGAACCATGCCAATTTTTCAATCCACTTTTCAAAACTGGAGTAAATGGTATAAAAAGGTAAAATGTGGCAAACATTTGCATAAATAAACCCAAACAGTGGCAAACCCCTATTTTCAGTGGCGTAACTACCGGGGAAGCAGGGGAAGCAGCTGCTTCGGGGCCCGGGCTGCCAAGGGGGCCCGGCGCCCCAAGCAGCGTGTGTGACAGTTTATTTTCAAGTTAGATAAATATCGTGTTCAGGGCCCCTTCACAGCCGCTAGAGTGATCTAATTTTACTGTCTGCTAAAAGTCTCCTGGTCTGGGATTCGAACCCACAACCTCCAATCTATAAGTGAATCAGTGGCAAAGCATTTACCCTCACAGCCATAAAGGCTGCATTACAACTGACTGTAAAAAAAAAAAAATACATCTATACACATGACAGCTGCACAAACACACCTAGCACTGCTATATCTGTATATGACAGCTGTCCCTGCACATTCAGCTCTGCTACATCTCTATATATGAACAGCTGCCATGTGTATAGATGTACACTTAGCCAGCTATAACAGTAGAAGTCTCATATTTTTTCACTCAGCCTCAAGGCAGCTCTTATGGTCTAGTGGATAGCTGCTCTGCCTCTGAAGCAGAAGGTCCTGGGTTCGAATCCCAGCAGACTCTTTTCTGAAATACAAGCACTGACTCCATATAAGGGCATACAGGGCGGGACAGAATACAAGGCGGGACACAGGAAGAGGCTGCATCGCATCGCTGACATGGAGGTAAGTAGAAGTGTTTATTATTTTTTTTTTAATACCCGACTGTTACTGCCATGGGGGAGCGGAAGGCACCTGATACTGGCACATGGGGGGAGGGGGGTTGGCACCTGATACTGGCACCTGGGGGGGGGGGGGTTGGCACCTGATACTGGCACATGGGAGTGGGGTTGGCACCTGATACTGGCATGGGGGGGGGGAGGGAGAGAGGCACCTGATACTGGCATTGGGGGGGGGGGGGAGGGAGAGAGGCACTTGATACTGGCACTTTTTTTGTGGTGGTGGTGGTGGGGGGGAGATGGCACTATGATACTGGGACATAGGGGGGGGGGGGGGAGGCACCTGATACTGGCACCTGGAGGGGAGAGGGGGGGTTGGCACTTGATACTGGCACATGGGGGGGGGGGGCACCTGATACTGGCACATAGGGAGGGGGGAGGGAGAGAGGCACTTGATATTGGCACTTTTTAGTGGGGGGGGGGGGGAGATGGCACTATGATACTGGGACATGGGGAGGAGAGAGGCACTTGATACTGGCACATGGGGGGTGGGAAGGAGAGAGGCACTTGATACTGGCACATGGGGGGAGATGGCACTATGATACTGGGACATGTGGGGGGGGGAGGCACTTGATACTGGCACATGATAGGGGCACTTACTGGCACATTATTGGGGGGCATTATGGGGGGACACTAGGCCGGCAGCCTATCAGAGGCCGGACACTGAGCGGCATCTACTGGGGCACTATATATGGGGCATTTTATACTGGTACATTTTGGGGGGGGGGCACTAGCAGGAAGGGGGGAGAGGAGCACTATGGGGGAAGTTACTGGGGGCACTATATAGGGGTATTTTATACTGGCACATTTTTTGGGGCACTATGGGGACATTAGCTCAACTGGGGGCATTACAAGGGGGTATTTTTTGCACTGTCACATTATAAGGAGAATTATTACTACTGGGGGGGGGGGGGGGCATTATGGTGGGTTTTATTACTGCCCCATGGTATGACCCCCTAGTAGCGGCACCAGCCTCTCCCTGCTCTGCTATCCCTCTGCCCCTTCTCCAAATCCTTATTATAAAATCTTTCTCATTAGGATAAAACACAACATCAGCTCCGCCGAGCCCCCGGACAAAGTGTGGAAGTGGTGTCCGAGATCCCCAAGGACCAAGCCATGTAACTGTAAGTGTTCATGTGGAGTATGTTTATGTTATACACATATAGCCTACACTGTGCCACACAATATACAGTATACCGCTACACTGTGCCACACAATATACAGTATACCTCTACACTGTGCCCCCCAATATACAGTATACCTCTACACTGTGCCCCACAATATACAGTATACCTCTATACTGTGCCTCACAATGTACAGTATACCGCTACACTGTGCCCCACAATATACAGTATACCGCTACACTGTGCCACACAATATACAGTATACCTCTACACTGTGCCTCACAATATACCTCAACACTGTGCCACACAATATACAGTATACCGCTACACTGTGCCTCACAATATACCTCTACACTGTGCCACACAATATACAGTATACCGCTACACTGTGCCTCACAATATACCTCTACACTGTGCCACACAATATACAGTATACCTCTATACTGTGCCACACAATATACAGTATACCGCTACACTGTGCCACACAATATACAGTATACCTCTATACTGTGCCACACAATATACAGTATACCGCTACACTGTGCCACACAATATACAGTATACCGCTACACTGTGCCACACAATATATAGTATACCTCTACACTGTGCCACACAATATACAGTATACCGCTACACTGTGCCAAAGGAGTGGGGTTTACACAGGAGGAGGGAGGTGCGAAGCGCGCTGAGGGGGGCCCTTACAAATATTTGCTGTGGGGCCCAGTCACTTCTAGTTACGCCCCTGCCTATTTTGCTAATTTTTGAAGCCAAAATTTTGGAGTGTATGGGTTCCTAAATTCTCCCCTTAGTACTTTGCTGTTAGGTCTCCATTACTTTCTTATGGCAACAATAGTGTAGCATGCTATAACAAAATACAGATGACTGACTAAAAGCTCAGTGGGGGGTTAAAAACAAAAACTGACCTTAACGGGTCATGACTGATCTACCGAATGGATCATTACAGATTTTGTGAAAGAAAAATAATTCATATTACTATTGTTCTTTACTCTGTCTGTATGCAGTATAACGTTTCCTTGTGGCTGCTCCCATACAGTATAACATCTCCTCGTGGCTGCCCCCATACAGTATAACATCTCCTCGTGGCTGCCCCCATACAGTATAACATCTCCTCGTGGCTGCCCCCATACAGTATAATGTCTCCTTGTGGCTGCCCCCATACAGTTTAATGTCTCCTTGTGGCCCCCATAAAGTATAACGTGTCCTTGTGGCTGCCCCATACAGTATAACGTCTCCTCGTGGCTGACCCCATACAGTATAACGTCTCCTCGTGGCTGACCCCATACAGTATAACGTCTCCTTGTGGCTGCCCCCATACAGTAGAACGTCTCCTTGTGGCTGCCCCCATACAGTATAACGTCTCCTTGTGGCTGCCCCCATACAGTATAACGTCTCCTCGTGGCTGACCCTATACAGTAGAACGTCTCCTTGTGGCCCGCCCCTATACAGTAGAACGTCTCCTCGTGGCTGCCCCCATACAGTATAACGTCTCCTTGTGGCTGCCCCCATACAGTATAACGTCTTCTTGTGGCTGCCCCCATACAGTATAACGTCTCCTTGTGGCTGCCCCCATACAGTATAACGTCTTCTTGTGGCTGCCCCCATACAGTATAACGTCTTCTTGTGGCTGCCCCCCATACAGTATAACGTCTCCTTGTGGCTGCCCCCATACAGTATAACGTCTCCTTGTGGCTGCCCCCATACAGTATAACATCTCCTTGTGGCTGCCCCCATACAGTATAACGTCTCCTTGTGGCTGCCCCCATACAGTATAACGTCTCCTTGAGGCTGCCCCCATACAGTATAACGTCTCCTTGAGGCTGCCCCCATACAGTATAACGTCTCCTTGAGGCTGCCCCCATACAGTTGTGGCCCCCATACAGTATAATGTCTCCTTGTGGCCCCCCTAGAGTATAATGTCTCCTTGTGGCCAAGTGTTTTTTTTTTTTCTTTTAAATGGGTATTTATCGCGATATATATCGTTATCACGATAAATTTCTTAATCGTTATCGTGGGAATATTTTTGATATCGCCCAACCCTAGGCAGGGCTAGCGGTACCTTAGTGCAGCACAACATACTGCCCCAGCAGAACCAAATACCACAGTGCAGCAATAAATAATGTTATTCGTGTCGCAGTTTTCCACTGTATCATTGCGCTGAGGATGCTGATTAGGGCTGCAGCTAACGATTATTTGAATAATCGATTAGTTGCCGATTAATTTCTACGATTAATCGATTAATCGGGAAAAACGACAAAATTACAAAACAGAGAGGTTTATATGATCTTACTTGAAAAATGATGTTCAAAGGCCATATTAAAACAAATTGTGGACGACACTATTATGGGGGCTCTGTGGACGACACTATTATGGGGGCTCTGTGGACGACACTATTATGGGGGCTCTGTGGACGACACTATTATGGGGGATCTGTGGACGACACTATTATGGGGGCTCTGTGGACGACACTATTATGGGGGCTCTGTGGACGACACTATTATGGGGGCTCTGTGGACGACACTATTATGGGGGCTCTGTGGACGACACTATTATGGGGGCTCTGTGGACGACACTATTATGGGGGGGCTCTGTGGACGACACTATTATGGGGGGGATCTGTGGACGACACTATTATGGGGGGGATCTGTGGACGACACTATTATGGGGGGGATCTGTGGACGACACTATTATGGGGGATCTGTGGACGACACTATTATGGGGGATCTGTGGACGACACTATTATGGGGGGATCTGTGGACGACACTATTATGGGGGGATCTGTGGACGACACTATTATGGGGGGGATCTGTGGACGACACTTATGGGGGGGATCTGTGGACGACACTTATGGGGGGATCTGTGGACGACACTTATGGGGGGATCTGTGGACGACACTTATGGGGGGATCTGTGGACGACACTTATGGGGGATCTGTGGACGACACTTATGGGGGATCTGTGGACGACACTTATGGGGGATCTGTGGACGGCACAGTTATGGAGAGGGGGATCTGTGGGTGGCGCTGTTATGGAGAGGGGGATCTGTGGGTGGCGCTGTTATGGAGAGGGGGATATGTGCACTGTTATGGGCATAACAGTGCACAGATCCCTTTCCTCATAACAGTGCACAGATCCCCCTCCCCATAGCAGTGCCATAGACAGATCCTCCCCCCTCCCCATAGCAGTGCTATACACAGACCCCCCCTCCCCATAGCAGTGCCATAGACAGATCCTCCCCCCTCCCCATAATAGCCCCGGACCCGATGCTTATAAGTCAGATTAATCACTGCATCTTTATTTTACCTTTTTACAATGACGCTCCTGTAACAGCCAGGCAGAGCGGACGGCGGCGCAACGTCACTCACGTGACGCACCTGCTCCGCCCACCTCATGAATGAAGGAGGAGGAGCAGGCGTGTCACGTGAGTGAGTGACGTTACGCCGCCGTCCGCTCTGCCTGGCTGTTACAGGAGCGTCATTGTAAAAAGGTAAAATAAAGATGCAGCGACCGCCCTGCCCGCATAGCAACGAATCGGCGATTATTCGATAACTGGATTCGTCGACAACGAATCCAGTTATCGAATATAATCGATTACATCGATTAATCGTTGCAGCCCTAATGCTGATACAGTTGAATTAAAGAGGGTACCTGTGGATGCTGGCCAGGGGTATAAGTACCTGATGATCCTAGCAGTAATTACTGTTTAGAGCACGGGTGTCAAACACAAGGCCCGCGGGCCGAATCCGGCCCGCCAGACCTCGTCATGTGGCCCGCGTAGTCGCCACCGGCCTTCACCTTTTATTATCACTACTACAAGCGCTCGCCGAGAGGAGGGAGGAGGCAGGCTGGGAGGACGGGCGCTGGCAGTGTGAGTCATACGTCACGCGCCGCCCACTTTATGAATGAAGCAGGCGGCGTGGGCGCATGATGTATGACTCACGCTTCCAGCGCCTGTCCTCCTGGCCTGCCTCCTCCCTCCTCTCGGCGAGCGCTTGTAGTTGTAAGTACAATTATACAGTGAGCGGGGTCCGTGTAGTAGAATAGTCACTGCACGGGCCCCGCTGTCATTATAAAAGCAGATGCCGACTCATTCACTACTACAGGGACACTTATGGAGGGGATCTGTGGATGACACATAGCATAAGATGCTATATATGTGTCATCCACAGATCCCCCCATAACTGTCATCCACAGATCCCCCATAAGCGTCACCCACAGATCCCCCATAAGCGTCACCCACAGATCCCCCATAAGCGTCACCCACAGATCCCCCATAAGCGTCACCCACAGATCCCCCATAACAGTGCGTCACCCACAGATCCCCCATAACAGTGCGTCACCCACAGATCCCCCATAACAGTGCGTCACCCACAGATCCCCCATAACAGTGCGTCACCCACAGATCCCCCATAACAGTGCGTCACCCACAGATCCCCCATAACAGTGCGTCACCCACAGATCCCCCATAACAGTGCGTCACCCACAGATCCCCCATAACAGTGCGTCACCCACAGATCCCCCATAACAGTGCGTCACCCACAGATCCCCCATAACAGTGTGTCACCCACAGGTCCCTCATAACAGTGCGTCACCCACAGATCCCCCATAACAGTGCGTCACCCACAGATCCCCCATAACAGTGCCATCCACAGATCCCCCATAACAGTGCGTCACCCACAGATCCCCCATAACAGTGCGTCACCCACAGATCCCCCATAACAGTGCGTCACCCACAGATCCCCCATAACAGTGCGTCACCCACAGATCCCCCATAACAGTGCGTCACCCACAGATCCCCCATAACAGTGCGTCACCCACAGATCCCCCATAACAGTGCCACCCACAGATCCCCATAACAGTGCCACCCACAGATCCCCCATAACAGTGCGTCACCCACAGATCCCCCATAACAGTGCGTCACCCACAGATCCCCCATAACAGTGCGCCATCCACAGAACCCCCTTAACAGTGCGTCACCCACAGATCCCCCATAACAGTGCGTCACCCACAGATCCCCCATAACAGTGCGTCACCCACAGATCCCCCATAACAGTGCGTCACCCACAGATCCCCCATAACAGTGTGTCACCCACAGGTCCCTCATAACAGTGTGTCATCCACAGTACCCCCATAACAGTGCGTCACCCACAGATCCCCCATAACAGTGCCATCCACAGATCCCCCATAACAGTGCCACCCACAGACCACAATTAGTTTAAAACCCACAAAAAGCACACCTTTTGGTTCAAAATATTTTTTTTCTTATTTTCCTCCTCAAAAACCTAGGTGCATCTTATGGGCCGGTGCGTCTTATAAGGGCGAAAAATACAGTAACCCTTACAGTTCTGGAATATGTTGGATGACACTGACAGCATTATGTCAGTGCTATCCAACACATTCCAGAACTGTAAGGGTTACATAGCATCATAAATCAGTATAATGCTATGTGACCCCAGTCAGCGCTTGCAGGTCAAGCTTTCAGAGCTAGTTATTACTTACATTATTACAAAAAACTGTAATAATTGAATGCAGTGACAATAATTTATGATAATAAAGAGTGGACACATAGTCCTACAGATACAACCGGCCCTTTGAGGGTGACCAAACTGCTGATGCGGCCCCCGATGAATTTGAGTTTGACACCCCTGGTTTAGAGCATCAGATCATTATGTGCCCAGCCAGCGGCTGTGAGGGGGGCTTGGGCGGCCCCCTAGGCATCGACCCACTGGGAAATTTCCTGTAGGTTCTATGGCCAGTCCGCCCGTTTGCCCCATTGGGAAGATAAGTCGCTGCCAGAGGGTATGGCAATAACTTTTCTATGGTGGCGTCGGGAGGAAAGGCTGTTGGCCGAACAACCCAACATCTATCTCAAGTGTATGGCCATCTTAAGTTGGATTGTGACAACTAGCTTAAGCTGGCTGCTGGTCGAACACTCAGTCAGCTGAGAGTTATCTTTCCCAAACCTCCGAAACACGTGCAGGCTCAGTTCAGCAGAGCATTCATGGGTTCTCTATGGGTACAAAGCTGCTGGCAGACTGCCTTAAGAACAAACGACCCATACATGTTGAAATCCAAATGCCTGGAAGATGTTAGGGAAGAAAAGGGAGGCCACCATACACATTAGATGGTCAACCGGTCTAGCCGAAATCTGCAGGTTCCACCGATATAACTCTCGCGTTATAGTGTGAAGGGGGAAGCAGCTGAACGGCTGCGGGGCTGAGTCTATTACGTCCAGCAGTAATTGGGAGGTGCGGTCACTTTATGGAAACCTCACATTACATGACAACAGATGCCCATCAAAAATTCCTGTCTTCCTTCAGCAATTTACAGGCAGAGAAACCTGAAATATCCCACACCCGTAAGTGCCTGCCATTTAAGCTAAAAACCCATTAATAAACAAGCACAAGATACTAATTAGGTACATTGCTGACATTTCCATGCAAATTGTTTGTTTGTAGCTATTTACCAGCCATTGTTCTTGGCACAATAGAAAAAAATGCAAATGAATGAATCAAAATGCAACCCTAATGGGACTCTCTGTTTATAACCATTAGCCCAGAGGTGTGCAGTAATTCAATCCTCAAGCAGCAAGATTTAGCCTCATTAACAGCCAGCATGGGAAGGTTACAACTCATAAAACCCTACAGTAAACAAAGTGTATGGACACAGCACAATATCTTGAGCCTGATTGACAGGATTCGGGTTCCCTATCAGATTGCCTCGATTTACTTCTCCGCTAACACAGACTCAATTTTGCACAGGCCCCTGTGAGCGGTCTTACATTTGCATTATTTGCTTTCACACACCTCAATTTCCCCGAAGACAGAGAATTAAAGGGAAAAATGTTATTTGTTGAGGAGACACATTAAGAATAAAGGATCGAAAGCTTTTGTCCCTGCTTTCATATTCAGAGAGCACATAACAATACATAGGACTAAACTCCGAAATGAAAGCCAAGAGACATCTACTGATTTCTGCCCGTTTGATCATATTCATTGACATGGATGCAAGACATGGTAGATGGTGGTGGACATTGTCCAAAACAGATACGTGGTGCACAATGTGTCTAAAACACAAACAGCGTGTAGTTTGGCAATGCTGTCCCACAAGGGGTAAGATACGGTCTCTCCTTAGAGAGACCAGCCCTGTACGGAGACTTACTGGAAGTGCTCCATGGTATGAAGACTTATTGGCAAGGCTACTTTCACACTCGCGTTTTGTGCGGATCCGTCATGGACAATACACCGTCTGCATCCGTTCAGAACTGTATTACCTGTAACATAGCCAAGACGCATCCGTCTTGAACACCATTGAAAGTCAATGGAGGACGGATCCGTTTTCTATTGTGCCCGATTGTGTCAGTAAAAACGGATCCGTCCCCATTGACTTACATTGTGTGTCAGGTTGGATCGGTTTGGCTCAGTGTCATCAGACGGACACCAAAACGCTGCAAGCAGAGTTTTGGTGTCCGCCTCCAAAGCGGAATGGAGACGGAACTGATGCAAACTGATGCATTCTAAGCAGATCCTTTTCCATTCAGAATGCATTAGGATGCAAACTGATCCGGTTTGGACCGCTGGTGAGAGCCCTGAATGGATCTCACAAACGGAAAGCCAAAACGTAAGTGTGAAAGTAGCCTAATCCTCCATGGGAAAAGATTATTTAAAGAGGTATCTCCCAAGAAAGACAACCATCTCACTAGCGCCACCTTGTGGAAACGGCTCGCTTTGATTCAAAATTTGACGTTTTAATAATATCCATCTACCTCTTTGTATATTGTTCTCCCATGGATCACTGCCAGATTATCCAACCCCTATAATGACCTCCCCAAATTCCCAGGTCCCTCTTACTGGTCATACTTTCCCCGCTCCCCGGCACCTGCCTCGCTTCTGATGCCCACACGGCCGACGCTGCATTTCCCCATTGCGCGGATCAAAACATCCAGCAACGGTTGGGGGCTCAGCCAATAGCAGGCCGTAATGGGAACAAGTAACACACAGCCTACTAGGTTTCCTATGCAGCTGAACACAGTAAAGTATACTGACTGGTATACAGTACATGAATAATAATACATTCGGTGAAGTCATTGACAAGTTATAGCACAGTGTCACAAATTACCGTAAAGTCATAGTTCATAGAATAAACACTGGTATCGTATCCCCTCAGGTGACAGAGTGGAACCTCTGCAACCCTTATAGAGAGGACCCTGCCTGAAAGGTTATAATTAAAGGGGTTACACCATGATTAATGTAAAAAAAGGAATATCAGACATCATATAGTACATGATAATCTCTTTCGAACAAAGCTAGAACTAGCCCTGTACCTCACATGGATTCAGAGATCTCCAAATTCTCTATTCCAATTGCTCTGCTACATAATCTTAAAATGGTACTTTCACTTTAGCAAGAGGCGTTTATTAGGTAGACAAAGTTAATACAAGGCACTTACTAATGTATTGTGATTGTCCATGTTGCTTCCTTTGCTGGCTAGACTAATTTTTACATCACATTATACACTACTCATTTCCATGGTTACGACCACCCTTCAATCCAGCAGCGGTGGTCGTGCTTGCACACTATAGAAAAAAGCACTGGCCTCCTACGCGACCATGGGAGCACATAGGTCAGTACTTTTTCCTATAGCATGCAAGCACGGCCCTATACAGAATCCCAGAGAATGTGCCAGACCAGACAGCTGGTAGAAAGTGCGGCTTCAATCTGGACTCGTAGTCATGTGAACGTTGAGGATGATGGTGTTCCCTGCAAGTACAGTTGATAGGCGAGGACTATAGAAGGTGTGTCCAGGATGATGGGCTAACTTTTAGGACAAGCGTTGTATGGTTTGTGAAGATGTAACTTTCATTTTTTTAAAGTTGAGCCAATGAAGAAGAACCTTATATCTTCCCTCAGGTCTGAAATGTAGAGGTCGTGTACAAGTATGCAGGAGAGGTTACAGCCGATGGTGCAGCCACAGCATCTTTCAGAGATCCACTCTCCCATAAGTCTCTTTTAATCAAAAGTGGGCTAATCCTAGTACAAAAGGAAAGGCAAACATCCCCAAACATTACTTCATAGACATTCTATCCCAACTTCGGAGTAAAAAAACAAAAAACTGCCGATCTCCCAATGGTAGCGTGAAGGCATCATTAGCAACAACATGTGACTACAAATTCAAAATGTAAACATTTCTTCTTTTTTTTTAAAACGTCATGCCCTATTTTTAAATCTAAATTACATGTCCAGCTAAAAGCCCAATGCACATGACCACAGCCGTTTTGCAGTCCACGAATCGCATATTTGCAAAATTTGGATACGGTCTGTGTGCAGTCTGCATTCTATTTGTGGACCCATTGTTTTCGATGGGTCCATATTTTGCGGAACATACAGATGTGGAAAGCACACAGATGGCTTTCCGCATTCTTATGTTCGTTCTGCGAAATGATAGAATGTGTCCCATACCTGTTCACAAAATGCGGACCGCAGACCCACTGAAGTCAATGGGTGCGCAAAAAATGCAGATGCAACATGGATGGACCGCATCTGTATTGTGCAGATCTGCGGAATGCCAAATGGATACGGTCGTGTGCATGGGGCCTGAAAAAGGAGACATAAGATATTTTAAAAAAAAGAAAACTTTGTCAATTTTGGATTTGTATTCACGTTGTTGCTAATGATGCTTTACGCTAACATGCGCTCTGCATTTGGCGAAAAAGTGTAGGGCATATTCTAAGATTCTGCCTAACAGACATAATGATGCGGAAAGCATACAGATCATCCATGTGCTTTCCGCATTGGTATGTCCATTCCGCAAAAAGACTATGGGTGGGAAGGGGGGTAATTAATTAAGACCAGCGTTTTAGATGGTGGCCTTAATACCCCTTTGCGCTGGCTGCACCTAGGTTAAGAAGAAAAAACTTTGTGGCACTCTGTTGTTGATACGCTACTGGAAGTCGGGTTCCCACCCCGTTTCGTCAAGAAGAATATTAACTCCAGTTTGTGCAGTGTAATAGATTACATTTAATTAGAAATGTGGCATATCATATACGTGACGTTTCGGCCGCAATCCGGCCTTCATCAGACTGGTGCCGCTGGACAGACTGCTCGGATAGCGGCCGTTATATGGAAATCGCAGAAGACACCTGCTTTGTGAGTAAAGTTACGCGCAACTTAACTCTTCTGCGATTTCCATATAACGGCCCGCTATCCGAGCAGTCTGTCCAGCGGCACCAGTCTGATGAAGGCCGGATTGTGGCCGAAACTTCACGTATATATGAGATGCCGCATCTATTACACCGCACAAACTGGAGTTAATATTCTTCTGGCAGGTTAAGACAGGCGCCGGCCTCTATTTAACTTTAGCGTATCCAACGCCGATCTAAATCTACGCCAGCTTCCTTGCTGTAGTAGATTTAGACCATTTTGTACACATAAAACAGGCGTAGAAAATGATAAATGAGATGAGCCCTTCCCCGTCACTCCCCCTTTTTTTTTTACACCTGACGTGAGTGGTGAAAAGTCTCAGATTGCGGGGGCAATTAACCTTTGCACAGCAATCTGCGCCAGATACACGGCAAAAATTGGTGTATATCTGATAATAAATGACCCCGTGTCCGAAAAATGAGAACCACAGACCCATTGAAAATAAAATGCAGACAGGACACGGACCGCATCTGTATTTTGCGAATCGACGGACCGCATCGTATTTTGCGACGGATACGGTTGTATTCATGAGGCCTTGAGCTGAACATGTTATTTAAATTTTAAAACTTTCATCTTCCTTCGCTGCTCCTATCTGAAAACCCATCTTGTCCAGAGAACAGGTCTTGTACTCCAAGCTCCTCACACACTGTACAAGCGCAGACATCAGAGAGAACCGCGTTAGAACCATAATGTATATAGACTGTAATTACGTCCCACATGGGCCTCATTTTCTGCCATTAACATTCAGAGGAATACTTTCATACAATTATTTTAAAAACTACCAAATCTACCAGATGACTGAACAGCTGCGGAAAAAAACCTCATCCATTCAAAGGACAAACTCTTGAAGATTAAGTAATGCTGTTTTCCTTGTTTCCTCCCCAGAAATAAAAATGTATTGGAATGCAATTTTTATATTTCACAGTTCACCGAGGGCTCAGCAAGCTTTCTTTCCTCTGCTTCAATGGTGCTCCTTTTAATTTTACCCTCCTTAGTCCTAGTAATTAAAAGTGATCAGCAGTGGCTTCCCAAAGGATTTAAGACAAGTGACCCCCCCCCCCTCCTAGAATTGTGCTTTTCAGGGGAAAAAAGAGCAGAAAGAGGATTCAGAGTTTCATTTCACAGGGACAAGAATATGATGGATTTCCAATCCCCAACTTTATCCAATTGTTCCTTGAACAGCCTTTATATCTTAAGAAAGCTATAAAAATGGACACCAGTGGGGGGTGCTTTTGTACTTCCCGCTAATGCCGCTGAGTGACAACTTTGGTATGGATCTTGAAAGCTAAATCTTAATATCATGCTCAATGTGCATCTGTGTAAACACACAGGACACCAGCTATATCCACGTCTGCAGAGAACAACAAAAGATGACACATTACATACTACAATTAACAAAAAGAAAGAACAAAAACAAAATTCTAGACTTGTTTCTTCTCCTTAACATTACCCAAATATAAAACCGTTGCAAAACGCATTTTTGACAAAATACTGATTTCCTTAAAATAAAATTCAAATGAATTACTTTTGAATTATTAAAAGAACAACCCCACAAATAGGTTTTAAGGAAATTAATTTAAACAGAAGGAAAACAGCAATTTTAATAGTATGAATGTCTTTTTTTTTATTTATTTTTTACCTCGAGCTGAAACGGTTTTCCTAAACAGGAAGTGTCAGTTTACAATTTGGGTCAGATTAAAAAATCTTACATTATTTGTTAGAAAAAAATACAAATTTATTTTCAGTGAATTGAACCTAGAACACGTCGACCTGCTCATATATAGTGATATAAAGATTAAATGAAATAAATTGCATAAACATATTTTTTTTTTTGTATTGCTAAGACAATATCAAGGGTCTTTCTAACATTACACACAAAGAATTATTATCTGGATGTTAACCACATTTGGTAACTGGACATATACAATTTTCTCGCTGCGTAGTGGATATTCTTATTCCCCCCCCCCCCCCCCCCCCAGATTTTATGAGATTCGGTAAAAGTTCAATGCTTAATGGTAAATAAAAACATGCATTAGATTTAGTATTGAGTTAATATACTTTTGTAAAACAATATTGTGTTTTATGATTTAAAATACCTTTAAAAATAAAAAGCACTGAAGTTAATATCTTTACATTTTTCTAAAACGCAATCATACTGACATCTGAAAAAATAAAAATAAAAAATTGCCTAAAAAGTGAATGTGGAGAAACAATATAAGGAGTCCTGTTATATGACAGAAAAAATAAAAAAAATTGGGTAAAGGGACGTTAAGCTCAAGAAATAAGTTAAATAATTAATATATATATTTTAAGTAACAAAAGTTCCAAGCAGTTAGATGACTTATTATTTATTTGAAAATCAAGAAATAGATATGTACAGTAAACTGCTCACTTATTGCTCGAAAGTCCAGTTGTAATAAAAGTGAATGTGCGCTTTGCCATCATTAAACGTCAAATGTGCTACTTATAGGGTTGCTATCGCCATGTCCCCTTTGGATGGAGTTTTGGAAGGAGTGGATAGTAAAAAGTTGTTCAAGAGAACTATATAGAATAAGGGGCTTAAAATAGAAACCTAAAACATTTCTGTCAATGTACTGGATATGAAAGATGTATTGACACACGGTGCAAAATAAGCATGTGCCCGCTATACCAATATTCAATAAATTAACTGAAAAACTGCAACTGACTCTGGTAAGCTGTACAGCACTTAGGGGGTTATTAACAATCAGATACACAGCACTTTTTGGTGTATATCTGTTAAAGATTGTGGGGCAAAGGTTATTTGCGCTGCAATCGCGACTTTTTCCCCGCTCACACCCGGTCTAAAAAAGGGGGTGTGGGCGTGGAAAAAGGGGGGCCAGCAAGCCCGTCTCATTTATCATTTTCTACGTCTGTTTTAGGTGTAGAAAATGGTCTAAATCTACGCCAGCATCTGTAAAGTTAGTTACGTGAAGGCAAGAGCCTCTACATAACTTATGTTTCAATGGGGTATTTATTGATGAGAGCATAGTAAAAATGTATAACATTTCAATATAGAACAATTCAGGTCTTAAACTTGAATATACTTCAAATGAAATAACAGTACATGATGACATTCCTATTGGAATACACAATTTAGCACAGTCGGTGCAATAAAGGCAGAATATAAAACCAGACAGTGAGTTGATGATATACATCTCGACATGTCACTACCAATCATAAAGTAATACAGTAACGTATGTCTGAGGAGTGTGGGGATGAAAGCCAAGGTTCCCAGAATTTTTCAAAGGGCCTCTACATAACTTAGTTGGATGAACCGCCAGCGCAGGAGGGACGAAGACCGGCGTCTACGGTAAATCCCCAGTCTTCATAAATGTCCCCCTAAGTCTACAGGTCCACTAGTACTAACTTACCTGCAATCACATGGGAGTCTCATCTGCTGGTTTCACACGCAGTTTTTTTTGTTGTTGCAGTTTTTGAACCAAAGCCAGACGTGGATCCAGCAGGAAGGAGGAGTAAAACGCCTTCCTTTATATTTTTCCTTCTTTTTGAATCCACTGGCTTTCGCTCAAAAAAACGGCATGAAAAATTGCCACAAAAGCTGCAGATTTTTTTAAAATCTCAAGTATGAAACCCTATATCTGACTATGATAATAAAAAATAAGAACTGTCTTAAAGAGGACCTTTCATGGGTCCAAGCATTATAAACTAAGTATCAGGATACGTAGGGTATAGTGCAGGGATGGAACTGCACTTAGTATTTTTTCTGGGCGTCGCTCCGTTTGCCCGCTGTGGCCACCCTTGTATTCTCCCGCCTGGTATGCTAATTTTAGCATTGGAACAATGAGGAGGAGAATGAGTCTTTCTCCGTGGGCGTCTCCTTTTTCCTGGCTGTAGCGCTGTCCAATCGCAGCAGAGAGCGTCACAGCCAGGGAGAAGGGGAGTTATTTTTTTCTCCCTGGCTGTGACGCTCTCCGCTGTGATTGAATCGCGGCACAGCCAGGGAGAAGGAGGCGCCCATTGAGAAACCCTGGCGTCGTCTCCTCCCTGTACCGATGCTAAGAATTAACATCTTGAGCGGGAAAACTACAGGGAAACACAGCGGGGCGCAGGAGCAAAATTTTAAAAAAATCAGGCAAGGTGGCAGCATAAGCAGATAGTGCCAGGATTGGGAAGAGATAACAGAGGGAGAGTCATGGGATTTTTTTTTTTATTATCCTCCTTTTTTCCCCTCTTCTCTCTTTGTTATTTGTATTTTCTTTTCTTTACTGGTTAGGCTACTTTCACACCTGAGTTTAGGTGCGGATCCGTCTGGTATCTGCACAGACGGATACGCACCTATAATGCTAACGCTTGTATCCGTTCAGAACGGATCAATTTTCATTACCATAAACAAAAAAAATTATTTTTAATTTTTTTGTTCATGATAATGCAAACGGATCCGTTTTGACTTACATTGAAAGTCAATGGGAGGCGGATCCGTTTGGCTCAGTTTCGGCAGACGGACACCATAATGCTGCAAGCAGCGTTTTGGTGTCCACCTCCAGAGCGGAATGGAGGCAAACTGATGCATTCTGAACAGATCCTTATCCATTCAGAATGCATTGGGGCTGAACTGATCCGTTTAGGGACACTTGTGAGAGCCCTGAAATGGATCTCACAGGCGGACCCAGAAACGCCAGTGTGAAAGTAGCCTTATAATTGCATCCGGAGGTACCCCTGGTGTGTGTATAGGGTTCTCCATTGCCTCCCCTCTGGATCCTGGATAATTTTTATTACACAACTGTGATGAATACGTTTTGATGTCGTCGTAGGTCTTATCCTTAAAATTCTAAAGCGGAACACTTTACTATTGTGCAACTTTAACATATTATTCATGTATTAGGCTAGTTTCACATTGAGACAATAGATCCGGCAGGCTGTTCCGGCAGAGAACAGCCTGCCAGAGCTCTCTGGATCTGGCATTACCAGATGGTACTAGTATGCCCGTTGGACTCATTAACTATGATGAGGTCTGGCGGAGATCTGGCCACTAACTGGCAAATATGCTGAGAATCGGCCGCTGCGGTAATTCTGGATCCAGAGTGCTCCGGCAGACTGTTCTTGCTGCAAATGTGAAACTAGATTTACTTGCAGACATGTTTTTGTCACTTTGTATATTTGAGGAAAATTAATAAAGTAAAAGATAAAAAAACAAACAAAAAAAAAGTATGAAAATGCCTTATTGTTCCTTTTTATCAGTCAATTCACACTGGTCAGAGGCTGACTGTAGACGTTCTTCAATGGGTTTACTAAAAAGTAGTCTAGAATCATGTCTTCCACCCGGATCTCTGCTTCTATGTTCTACTGTAGAAGAAGCTAGAAAGATCTTCACCCATATCTTTGCAAGCAGCACTTTTCTGTTTGGTGTTCCTTTAAGAAGAGACCCCTTCCTCACACTAATACAGGATCACAGCAGTGTGCTGGAAACGGCGCAAGTCGCTGACTATTGTCATATATCAAGCAGGTATGTCTTACAAAGAAAGATATTAATGCCACTGGTGCCCTATAACAAGCAATAATTCACGGATACTGATGGACAGTGAAAGTATCTGTGAAAAGAAACATATAATTCATCCTCAAGGCTGATTATAGCCCAGACAAAAATTGTCTATGGTATGTTCCGATTACATAGTGTATGGGAACAAAAAATTGACTGCTGCCCCCCCTCCTTTTTTCATCACTAGACAGGAAGCAAGGCACTGTTATTAGCTATTCAGAGCGAAAGAGATTTCGATGCCTGTCCAGAGGCGAGGATTACCGAAATGTACCCATTCACTTGCTTCTGAGCAGAGGATAGACGAAAAAAATAAATAAGAAAAATTAAACTACAAGTCCCCCTTTCAAAGACAGGACAGGAGAAGTTTTCCCCAGCGAGATAGGACGGCTGTTGTTTGAGAAAATGGGATTTGGGAGGAAACAGTGGAACTGTTTAGCAGCTCCTTTCATATTGTGTCTTGAAAAAAAAAAAAAAAAACAACAAAAAAACTTTTGCCTTCCCTATGCCGGCTGACAATATAAGCAGACAGGCCTGCAGAAGGTCACACCTGCTCATTTCACCAGGGATGCCCTAAACTTATGCCACACAAAAGAAAATGGGGGAGGGGAAGAAAAAAAAAATCTGTCTTTTTGTTAAAATAAAAGGGGAAGTAAAATCTTGCTCAAATACGTCCCATCTGCTCAGATTAAATCAATGATTACTCTTGGGGCCATGTGTATGTTTTCAGTCAAAGGTTTGCAGTGACGATAGCAGGCAAGCGAGCAGGTGGGAGCTTTGCATAACTAGCAGGTGACCTGCTCCAGAACAACTCCTGGTACCTTGGGAGGGACACTTACTAAATTAGTGATGAGGAAAGATAGCCCAGCCAATTGGGTCTTTGCTTTTAGGCTCAAAACCACAAAAAAATTATTAGCGAGGATCAAGGTGCAGAACTACCCTGAACTGTACAAGACTCTTTATTGGTTATGCAGGCTGGGCTAGTGTGCAAGTGTTGTCAACAGGGAGAAAGGATAAGCTGCTGCTAGACACCTCTGACGGTGACTTAATGGGGTCTTCCAGAAGTAAGATACTGATGACTTATCAATATCTGATCGTGTTGGTCCAACTCCCGGTACCCCTGCTGATCAGATGTTTGGAGAGCACTGCAGCCTCCTCACAGTATACCAAGCACAGCACTGTTCATTCTACAGTGACTGTGCTAGGTATTGCAGGCCTATCCACTTGAATGAGACTAAGCTCCGCAAAGGCCATGTGACCAATGAGAGAGAAATCATTGGCTTAAGAAGGGCGAGGGAGTTGATCATAGGGAAGCTGGGAGTGGAACAGATCAGAGATTGAGGACCTATCCTGAGGGTAGGTCAATCTTCTGCTCCCGAAAAAGCCTAAAAAATATAACTTTTGTACATACCACCTTTATTCATGGAAAATTTATATAGGAGGTCATTTATCAAAGACTAGAGTTTTACTCTGGTCTTCGACATCCCATGCGCTGCCAGAGGATGCACTTAATTTATGATGGTCCATTCACACAACCGTAACCGTTTTTGCGGTTTGCAAATTTCAAATCCACAAAATGCGGATACCGGCCGTGTGCATTCTGCGGATAGGATAGTCTTTCTCCTTTGTAGAAATGTCTATTCTTGTCCGCAATTATAGACAAGAATAGGACGTGTTCTATCTTTTATGTGGGGCCACGAAACTGAAGTACAAGTGTGCTATTCGCATCTTTTGTGGCCCTCATTTCAATGGATGCAGACAGAAATCTATAGTCCTCTCAAACCCTAAATTAGATGTATCCTCCACAGGTTCGTGTGCCTAGATTAAAATCTACTGTAGACCCTCACTGGAGTAGACTTCAATTGTCATTTACACCAGGAAATTGATGTAAATGTTTTTGAATTTTCTAAGGCTGATGGCCCTGCCTTTGCCATACCACCCCACCATTTCCTCGCTTTGAGGGTGGAGTAAAATCACTGTGTGGACCTAAATTTAGGAGCACTGGTTTTTAAAACCTCACAAAACTTTCACCTTTTTAGACTAAAAACTGCTGTAGGAAGTCCTAAAAAAATAACCGCCATAAATAACATTACATAGCAATTAAACTTATACGTACTAACATACATGTACCCATTTACATTGATAGAAGAGATCTGATAAATTGTTGGGCAGGAGTAGAAAAACTTGGTGGATTACTTCCAAAAACAGCACGAGACCACAACCACCACCCATGGACAGGTGTAGTGTGGTTTCTGGAACATCAAATCCGGTAAAAATAATCTCTTTAAATGTTGCTAAACTAGTCGTCTTGGTGACCACACTTTCTGTCCACTCTTAAAAGGACTGTTCAGAAGAAAAAAAAAAATCATCTATTTTTTCCCAAAAAAAACACATGGGATTTGTCTGGTATTGCAGTTCAGTCCAGTTCACCAGAATAGTGATGAACTTCAATAGCAGATAAATCCCATGCTGTTTTTGAAAAGAAAAGTAGATCCTTTCCTAATTCTAGAAGACCTCTTGTCACATATGAGCAATCTGAGAGAAACGTATTGTTGTTAGGCAGTGTATCCCTTAGCAACAGGTCTTTTCAGGTGAGAGATGAATTGGCACTATGTGGATAGGGGGGGCCACAGTCAGCCCATGTATTTAGATCTTCATCTTAACATGCGTGGTTATCCAGATTCTGCTCTTCACGACCTGGACACTTTGGAAACACGAAGAAAGGCCTGATGAACCAAAGACTGGTTGAGGTGGGTCACAACTATGGACAGGGCCTGGCTTAGTAAGCCTTTCCTTGCATTTACCATGTGTAGAGCCAGAACAGTAGGGAACAGACCAGTGACGGCATGACAGCAGTGGGGGATCGTTTTTTTACCGTTTAAATAAACCTGTCTACGGTTTATAGCAAAAAAATAAAATAAAAATCCACGTAATATATTGCTGGAACCCTATTCTCTGAGATAAATTGCTTGATAGCTTAATTCAGTGTCTAGGACAATGCCCAACTTGGCGGCATGAGGGGATGGAGTCCATCACCTTGTCTTCCATGTACGGTTCCTCTCAGCTTGTCTGGCTGCTCTTCTGTGGCAGGCAAGAGGTTATACGCTTGTTGGCTCCTTCGAGCCAGCCTGACAAATATGCTGCCAGTCATGCATTTGTATCAAGCCGGAAAGTCAGTGTGAGCCTAGGAGTAGCCAGTCACACTGGCACCTAGTCATGCAGAAGGAGATAGATTTGTCATGACAGGCTCATTATTCAATGTAAAAAAACAGTTTAGCGACCCTTAATCCGGTACAAATACATCTTTCTCCTAAAGGTCTATTGCTGGAAGGAACCTGTAGAAATAACCAGAAGTGTCAGATGGTTCGAAAAGAAGATTTCACACAAAATGGCCCCACAATAGTCCTCTGGGATCATTCTGGGGCATTATTGTCTGATGCGACAGCTCAAAAGTACAACGATTGTATTCAGACACTAACTCCAAGTAAAACTAGGAATTAGAGTAACATAGTGAACCTTGAAAAAGCCGGCCATAGACAGTAAAACTTGTTTAATGTGGGTTTACAACAATTTTTTATTTTTGGGAACCTCATGGGATAAGGGGCATACATGTACAGCTATTTCTGTTCAGCTAATTACATGTTATGATTTAAACCCTATGCATAGCTTGAGCATCTGTCACCAGGATTAACCTCATTACACCAGGCACAATGCCTGGTAGGGTATCCCCAGCTCAGTAAAACGATACCTTCCTCCCCCGGATCCATTGCAACATTATGGAGAAATTTTACTGCTTAAACCTATGCAAATGAGGTCTTAAGCCTGGGTGGGCCCTAGCTAATCTACTCTGCAGCGCTGGACACTCCCCCTTTACTTGCTCGACATGACCAGGAGAGGCGACTCTTGGTTTAATAGGGTTGGTCCTGGTGACAGATGCTCTTAAAGGTTCTGTAAAACCAGTTTGAAGTAGATTTTTTTAAAACAGATAAATTCTTTACTAATTAATTTTTATATATAGAGATTAGATAAAGAGCTCCAAATACACTGCAAAGATTGAGAGTTAAAGGAATAATGAACAAAAAAAAAAAACACACAAAAGAAAAATATAAATAATTCTTCTGTGTCCCAGGAGTCCTCCTCCTCCTCCTCCTCCTCACTGTCCTGTGTTAAGCCCCAACCCTTTTCCACTGTCTCAGGCAACCACCAGCCAAGCTTGAAATGGATCAGCAGGTTGACCCCTGTGTTGTCTTCAGGATTTCTACAAGACTGTTTCCGGACCATGAAGAAAGGTTACAGACTGAGCAACTATAGGTATGCTGCTACCCCAACGTGTGTTTTGGCGACACCTTCATCCGGGATTAGGAGAATACATCCTAAAGAAGGCACCATGACGAAGCGTCAAGTGGGATGCAAAATGGCCGCCGTGCCATGTGAAGCAACCTGCTCTCCTGCACCCATGTGTATATGCACTTTTTTTCTGCATTTGAAACTTCAATAAAAGCATGTCATGGATTTTTAGCGGTGATAGCCATACATATACTCTTTTCCCTACTTGTTCTGAACATATGCGATCCTTTGCTGGTATGGAGATCCAACTTAATTTTTGAAAGAAAATTGGGTTGTGTGGAGGGTGTAGTGCTGATTTGTTTTTTCTCTCCGCTATTTTGTTAGAGTTTCATATTACGTTGCTGAAAATATATATGTTTTTTTCCTGTTTTCAGTCCAACAACTCATGTTTTGAGGACTTCCTCATAGGGGCTGTCCCACGACAACCTCTTTTTTACTTTTACGATCCCTCAGTCAAGTCATAATTTTACAACAATCCTTCTAAAAGTGAATGGGAGTGACGGAAAACACTATGGAGGCCATTTATCATTAACCTTACGCCAGAAAAGCAGTGCCAAAAAGCCACCCCCCTTGTGGCAACATTTTACAACTTTTTGGATGTTTTCAGCCCCACTTGCCACTTTTCCAAAATTCATAGCCGGCCTAGGACATTTATTATAAACTATGCCAGGAAACTACTGCAACTTACAGTAGACCTGAAGCGTACACCAGCTATCTTGCAAGGATTCCATTGCAAGGACCTGCACAGATGTGCCAAAGTTATTAAGAAACATGCACCTCCTAATAATTGTGCCACATTGGAAGTCAGCAGGTGGAGTTTCCAACTATCTCTCATCTCTATGGAGGGTGGGAGGGGGGGCACATTCTCTTCGTGCTCTCAGATGAAGAACTGGAATATGGCCGCTCCTCACTTACTTATTTGTATCACTTGTTGTCATGGGACAAACCCTTTAATACTCTATATCCAATCACTGCCACAGTAATGGAGATTACTGGGGTATTTGAGGACAAGCATTTTGGAAACACTGCCCTAACTATAATATACAAGTATGAGTAATCACAGGTACCGACAACTATTATATGGTAGTCACAATGCATAACTGCATATAGTCAGCCTTAAAGGGGCTATCTGGGAATCTATACTGATGACTTATCCTCAGGATTCAAGTCAATGGGGCTGAGCTGCTGTACAATGTACAGCGCTATGCTTGGAAACCTGCCGGGAGCCCGCAGTGAACACCATAGCTCCGGTGAGAGAATGGCGGCTCCCTGAAACAGCTGATCTGTGTGGGGTGCCAAGACTCGGACCAAACCCCAATATGATAATTGAGACCTATCCAGAGGAAAGGCCATCATTATCAATTTCTGGATAACCCCCTTCAAGGAGGTATTCCAGTTTCAGCAAATAAATGTTACTCTTTGCTTAATGAATAACTATACTGACAGAATGGGAAAGAATTGTGGATAAATGTGCACCAAACCCTACTTTTGTAATTGCATGTAATTAAAAATTTAGTATAGCCACTCAAGTTATTCAATGAAATCTAGCTGTATAGCGCCACCTGTTTGCGCTTTTTCTAATTTCTCTGTCCACTTCACTGAGGTGGACGCACCTGCTCAGTTTCACTCTTCAAATGTCACCAGCTGCAATAGAAAGACCATGCCCCCTAACAATGGACCAGGCCCTGAGCTGCCAGCTTGAAATAATTCTAGCAGAGCAACTGGAGCAATAAATGGGGAGATCTCTGGATCCATGTGAGGTACAGGGCTGGTTCTAGCTTTGTGTGACAGAAGAAAACAAAAGAAAAGAGCTTAGAGTACCATTAATTAGAAAAAATATATACGTTTTTATTAAATACATGATAAAAAACACACATATGGTGAATGCCAAGGACAGGGTAAGGGAGCAGAGGAAAAGAAAACGAGCGCCATCCTGGATGGACACACTGGTCACAAAGTATAATGGTCTATCAGTAGAGTTACTGTAGATATGGGAAAAAGACAACTGATGGTGTATGGTACAATGACCAACCCATAGGTGCAGACCTGATGGATAATAAATTGTGAACGGTGAGTGGAGATCAAAAAATGGTCAATCCGCCATGGCTATGGTGCATAATATATGGTACAAAAAACATAGATCATGCAGGGTGTAGACGGTGTACCAATAGATCAACAATGATGGACCAGGCGAAATAGCTCAACGTTGGCAGCACATAGCCATGGCTATGGCTATGTGCTGCCAACGTTGAGCTATTTCGCCTGGTCCATCATTGTTGATCTATTGGTACACCGTCTACACCCTGCATGATCTATGTTTTTTGTACCATATATTATGCACCATAGCCATGGCGGATTGACCATTTTTTGATCTCCACTCACCGTTCACAATTTATTATCCATCAGGTCTGCACCTATGGGTTGGTCATTGTACCATACACCATCAGTTGTCTTTTTCCCATATCTACAGTAACTCTACTGATAGACCATTATACTTTGTGACCAGTGTGTCCATCCAGGATGGCGCTCGTTTTCTTTTCCTCTGCTCCCTTACCCTGTCCTTGGCATTCACCATATGTGTGTTTTTTATCATGTATTTAATAAAAACGTATATATTTTTTCTAATTAATGGTACTCTAAGCTCTTTTCTTTTGTTTTCTGCCGTCATGCTCGGAGCTTGTACCGAGTCATTTACTTTCGGGTGTCCCCCTATATCTGTTCATTATACGGGCATTGCCCTTGCTATATATGCTGGGGGACTTCTGGGGTCACTTTCTTCTCTTTGTGTGACAGAGACTGGTTGTCATGTACTATATGATGTATTATTTTCACTTAAAATAATAAAGGACTGTATACTTACTAGTTTGGTTTCCACGGCTCCAGCAGTGATGGAGAAATATAAAGCATGAGACCGCTGCAGCCATTCACCTTAATATGTTACTTCTCCACCAGGACCCTGAACACAATAGAACTTAACAAATACCAGCCTGAATTAGAGTACAGCTACATGGCAACACATGTCACCCAAGATTTCATGTAATGATTGTCAATAGTGTTGCAATGCGGCATGCTGCTGTGACACTACAGCCGCCCAAAATCCAGCCATGCTGGAATTTGCATTGCAAGTCGTGCGCTACTTCCATTAAAGTTAGTTCTAAAATAGTCGCACATATACAGATTTCAAAATCCACACAACAGGTCAATTTCCGCACCTAAGAAAAAAAAAGCAAAGTGTATGCGAGATTTGTCTAAACACATGTTAGGCTACTTTCACACTAGCGTTTTAGCTTTCCCTTTGTCCTGGGCTCTCAGAAGTGGCCCAAAATGGATCCGTTTTGCCCTAATGCATTCCGAATGGAAAAGGATCCGCTCACAATGCATCAGTTTGCCTCTGCTCCGTCTCAATTCCGCTCTGGAGGGCGGACACCAAAATGCTGCCGGCAGAGTTTTGCTGTCCGCCTGACGAAGCGGAGCCAAACGGATCCGTCCCCATTGACTTACATTGTGTGTCAGGACGGATCCGTTTGGCTTGACACAATAGAAAACGGATCCGTCCTACATTGACTTTCAATGGTTTTCCGTCATGGCTATAGAAGACATAATAGAACCGGATCCGTTCATGACGGATGCATGCAGTTGTATTATTGTAACGGTAGCGTTTTGGCAGATCCATGACGGATCTGCAAAAAATGCTAGTGTGAAAGTAGCCTGATCAGCACTGTGTGTAACCATTTAACTACTTAAACGATACGCAAAATGGAGGAGACTCGTTATAGGCAACCCAGATTAATTATGGGGGTTGTTAATGTTGTTATACGTGGAAGGAAAAGCAGCTGCTATATGATTACCGTATATACGATATATGATTTATATTGATATTTTAGGGGCTGGAGACTTTTTCCAGTTTGGCAAACCTTGAATTAAACATATATCAGACTTATACCAAGCTGCTCGAGAGGAAAACTAAACTGTCCAGAATATGAGCAGCATCTACAAATGGAGTAGGATATTCCTGGGAGTGATAATGAAGAAAGAGCGCATCCACAGAAAACTACATGTCCCATCATCATTATAGGCAAGTATATACTGTATCTATATACAGCCTTATATCCATTCACACATCGATAGCATACATTTATATAGGTATTCGCACATTCTAACACGTAAGCTGGATATAAACAGTATTATCTACATTGAACTGTACAAACTATATAGTGCCAGACTTAATGGATCAATAGTTCCTCATCTGGGTGGGTTAGAGGGGGCTTCACAGCGCACTATACAGCTTTTCCCGGTAGTCAAGAACGTAATATGGCCATACATTGCAGTTATATATAGTAAAGGAGAATTTAAGTTTCTGTCATAGGGTCTCAATAGCGGATACGGGGACATAACGCTTCCGTTTTGTCCCCGTTTATTGTCAATAGGGACAAATCATAACCGAACTGAAAGGAATGCTCCAGAATGCATTCCGTTACGTTTGGTTGCGTTCCCATACCGGAGAGCAAACCGCAGCAAGCTGTGGTCACAGGTACACGGCTCATTACAGTACAGTCATCAGAGCCGCGTAACAAACCGTGCGCCCATCACAGGACCTGGACACCTTTTAACCTTGGGGAGAGTAAACAACGTAGGTTCCTAATGAATGGCAGCAAGCAGAGATCTTGAAAACTGCGAGAGATCAATACAGAAAGTAAATTGGAAAGTTGTACAGCTTTTCAATGTACAAAGGATAACCTTTAAAGTGGAAACCAGAATGCCCCTTAAAACACTTTACAGACATAGCAGAGCTGAATTTGCCATAAGGAACGAATCACGGTTAGGGCACTTGCACATCGACACTTATTATTTCCGTTCTGCTCCGTTATAGGTGCAGAAGAACGAAAATAGCATAAATGCTGGATTCGGCACATAACTGACAGGAACGGATCCTAACAAATCCCATTGACTATAATGGGATCTGTTCGACAGAACTTTTTTTTTTTCCTGCTATTTTTAACGATCTCTGATGGAGCCTCCAATGCAGAT